>NW_010155604.1:0-2770 GCF_000699245.1 Pterocles gutturalis | reverse complement strand
ATTCATTTATTCACCTACTCTCATAGAAATGCCCTTTCACATTTGGAAAAAGGGCATATTCTTTGACAGTCCTTCTAGAAATGAAAAATCGTTTCTTAATCATAAATCCTCCTAGGAGCTAGGCGCACATCTCTTTTTTCCCCACACTAAAATCCACGCTGGCGTCAAAGCAAAACCAAACAAGAGCCTTACCCAATACCTGTTAGAGTCAATGAGAGTCTTGCAATGACTTCAGAGGGTTTTTGATCTTGCCCTATATTCAAATCTTGCTCTACATACCAGTGAAAGACCAACATCTAAAGATAACCACTTTCTGAGGAGGGATGAAAGTGTATTTGACTTAATGAATGTGTAAAGCAAGCCAGAATTTCTTCTAAAATTTAGATTTACTAATTGTGTTTGCAATTTTTGGCATGTTACTCTGATTGTATTAAATGGGATTGCACTTCTGAAACAGATGTATTTTTCTATAGTCTATTTTTTAATCATCCAACATGTTCTAAAAACAGAATGGCTGTAAGAACGTGTATAGTGGAATTATCCCAAACCACTCTTTTCTCCATCTTTTTTTCACAGAGTACCATTTCTTCTGTGTGTCCAGAGTGCTGCTCTGCCAGAAGATGTGGAGGGTGCAGCAAGATTCTGCCTACATTCCCTTTCTCTCTGTCCCTCTCCCTTACTCCCACAATCTATCCATGCATTTTAGGGGTACAGCTTGGAATTCTGAGAATTCTTTCTCCCTTGCTGTAGTTAGTATTCACAGCCTAACAGGAGTAAAGGAATCTACCATGATGAAAGGTTTTTAGGACCTAGAGTAAGCACAATTCATACCAGACATTCAGTTCAAACTTGTGGAATGTGCATTTAATAAGAAAGTAGTATATTTTCCTGATATTTACTCTGTTACGTGTAAACAGCATCATTTCAAGATCAGTGCAGTCTAGACTGTAACCACAAAACATGCAATGGAGAAACAGATTGTAAATTACTTGATGTCCAGCAGTTTCCTAGAGAAGTAAACATTTTCTTATTTGCAGGGGACGTTATTTACAGGTATGAAGGCAAAACTAACCTCTTAAAAGGTTTACGCATAATTTTGTGTCAAGGACACAGGGTTAAGACAAAAAATATTTGTGTTCTGTATAAAACTTGCCCTGACATCAGCAGACTGACAGAACCTATTTACAATATTTAATTCAATCTGATTTTGCTTTCAATTATCTTTATTTAAGCTTCTTTTTGTTGCAGTTGTTGATTTTTTACTTTATGACGAAAACAATGACCTGTAATTGCAAAAAGGAAAGTTTTGGTTAATACCAGAACAAAGCAAGGCATTTGCAAAACTACTGTGGAATGTTTAACACATAAACATAGGGGAAAAAATGGGGAAAATATTACTTGACTTCAAATGACTGAAGTTCAGCATGCAAGAGCAAGACCAGAGGAATCAGGCATCAGGAAAAATTCAGCACTGAGAATCTCACCAGTAAGACTGTTACACACAATAAAAGTAATCTATCTGCTTTTGATAAAAGATCACTTTAGTCCTCTAGTTAAGAACATTAATCTGTGATGCAAAAGATTCTAGGAATGTCAAAGCAAGAGAAATGGAGCTGGGTTTGGGGGGGAGGAGGGGGGAGTGTTGTAATTAACTGGACTTACTATTTTTCTTACTTGCTTAGAAACAAGTTCTTCCAGAAATACTTTGAGATCAACTAGTTGATTTTGGAAGTCTGATGCAAAGACTGGAACCAGTACAGGCCTCTAAATGCTGGAACCAATTATCTTTTAGAATTAAAATATTGAACCTTTTAATAGAGGGAACGATCTGCTTTGTTAGTTACCTAACAAATACATTCACAATATTTATTATATTTTATTCTTTTTTTTTCCCCATTTATCACTTCTGAATGAGAAAAACTCACGTACAAATTTCGTATTTAGCTAGCACAAAACACCTTGAAAGTTATGTCAGTAACCAATGGCCCAGAACTGTTTTGAATGGAGCAGTATGCTGGAGGGCATAACGAGGTAGATACCCGTACGTTGGTAAGATTGTTTGAGCTGACAAACAATAGGGGACGCATCTTAAAGGAAGAAAGGCACACAAGTGTTTGCACAATTTAATTCGCTGAGGATAAGAAATCCACAGATATGATAATAGATCAAGTGCACTAGAAAGCAGCAGGAAAGGCAGCTTATGCACAACCACTAAATGAAAAGCTTCAAACAGTTTTTCAAGGGGAATCACCTTTTCTCTTGTTCATCAATTTGTCTCTGAAAGGCCAAAACAAAGATGGGTCCATCTTAAGGCATATCTCCAACAGTTCAGATGAAGGTTAAAGAAAAAGAAGGAACAAATTACGTGTGAAAATACTGCACAAAAGCTACAGTCTGAAACCCAGGAACTGAGCCCAGGTAGATGGGTAAACGTACTGTTTTGCTTTGTGGGGGAAGGAGGCATACTCTCTAAAGCCAGAAAACAAATCTCGATAAAAATTGTGTCCAGGCTTTGTATAAACATTTGAGAATCAAATGTGCCATGTGTATTTTGGAATTAACGAAATGCTAAAGTACTGTGCTCTAGTAGCAAGGTGGCCATCACGTGTCTCCAAATTAGGAAAATGTGTGTTTCAGGTGGACATGCATAAGCAAAGCAATTGATTTCATTAGCTAACAGAGATGTACAAGATCAGAGGGGAGGTTTGAGTCTCTAATTGTTACAAGCATTATTTGCAAAATATACGATAAAAAAAGAATAAAAAAAAAA
>NW_010155603.1:0-2684 GCF_000699245.1 Pterocles gutturalis | reverse complement strand
TTTTTTGCAAGGATCACTCAACACTGTCTTTATGCAGTCAGTGTGTTTTCCTGAAATGAACTTGCATAGGTCCTACTTCTAGCTAAACATCTAAGACTTTAGGAACTGAATAGTGATATAATTTACATTCATTAAAAAAACCTGAACCTGGGCAGAACATTGCTATATGAAACTTCCAAAGCAGCCTAACATTACACATAAATATAATGTACATCTTTGGTACTTTTTAGTTATGCTTTCCACTATAAAGTTTACCTCCAATAATACAAATAATAGTTATTTAATTACGTGTTTTTCCAGGTAAGTATGTGATATGTAAGGATGTTATGAATAAATTAAAATCTTATAACCTGACTGGGTCATAACTTAAATTCAGCAGTTTTGTCTGTGAAGACCTTGGCAGCTCCTGGACCGTCTATTAACAGGCTGTGTGTTGATTTTTCGTTGGTGAAACACACAGGTCAATGTAAGGCTATGGTTTTGTTGAAAGGAGTTCATCATTAGAGAGAAAGACCTTGACTGCATTCTATAGCACATTACAGAACAAAAAAGTGTGATTCTTGTTCCATACAGCTAAGTACAAAAGAGAAGACTGGGAGTAGGTGAAAACAATGAGACAATTAGTCTTGCAAATTAGTGCTGACAATTTAGGCAGCCTGATGAGCAGTGCAACCAGCCCCACATCAACCTAACTATCAAGGAAGTTCTTGTAGGTACCATGGCAAAAGGTGAATTTTAAGAGAAGATTTCTAGAAAGCTAATCAAAAAGCTTTGTAGCTGTATAAGCAAAGCAATGTTATAGAGTAGAAAGCCAAAGATTCTTGACTGAAAAAGTCATCAGAATGAGTGTTGTCATCCTTGGTTAATCACAGGCATAAATCACTTCTCAGTAGTGAATGAAAGGAGACTGATACAGGTATCAACTGTGTATGAAAGGCCTTGAAAGCAAAAAAAAGCAGCCCCTGCTTTATACAACAGGAAAGAGGAAGGCCAAAAGGCTACAACCTACTTCTAAACAATGTTGTTGTACCTGGTGTTGGATATTTTACCTTTCATAGGGGAACATATTAAGGAACATTAAAACTACACCTAATGTTTAAGAAGGAATGTTCCTCTCTCAGGTACTCACAGAAAAAAGTAAAAATAGAGATAAAAATATTCCTTAGAGCAAGAAACACAATTCCTCACACACCTGCATCACAAAGTGCATATACATTAGCCCTAAAACAAATCCTAACTTAGGCCACTGTAACCCGAAGCACTTTTAGAATACAGCAACAATAATTCTTCAGAATGTTTTTTAAACTATGTTCAGAATGTGCATTTTAATATACTCATTCATAGTTACTTAGAGCAGTTAAAGACATGAAATCACATATATATATACCTATACAAACATTAATACACCCACCATGAGTTTATCTAGAATGTCAAATTCATTGTGGATACTAAACATCCTTCCATGTCAATTGTCTGAAACTGTACCTATGAACATCGTGTGTGTGTGTGCGTGTATGAAAAATTTGTGTTTAGTTTGATTGTAAACAGTACCTTGAGATAACCACTCAAACTGCTACTACATCTTCAACTTCTAAAAACTATGCGTTCAGCCTAATCATACTTTTCCAGGCTGCCGTACAGGTCCAATGAACTGCATTCCAATCTATTTTGTTTCAAAGATAAAATTCAAGCATTATATGTTACATGGCTGATAGAAGACAAATCTAGGGCTTTCTCTCGGCTCTGTGTGTTACAGCCCAGTTAGCTTTCCCTCTGGCTGCATCTACTCTTTAACAATCATTCATGGAGAGACAGGTTACAGGTGTTTGTTTTAAATGAGCAATCTGGAATAGCTTTTAACATTAAAAAGGGGCTACTCAAACAAAGCGCTCAAAGACTGGCAGCCACATACAATTAAGAATGTATTGGTTTAAAAATGCCTCCCTCTTTCCCAAGACAATGATCAATAAATTAATAACACCAAGAACACTGGAATGGCTTTTTTCAGATTCGTTAACCCTGACAAATATATATATATATCTTTATATTCCATAACCATAAGAACACAAAGTCTTATTTTAAAACATCACTTACAGTAATTAAAATGAATCATTAGTTCCACTTAAAAAATAACATAAGATACACTATATAGAATTACTGAGGTTTGAATGGAAAAAGTGCATGGATTTATCGAGGTTATTGTCCAGTCAGTGCAGGGATCCATTTAGACATGTTTGCCCAACATGTGCATGTTGAAGCTAAATGGAGGTTGATCACTGACTTTGATGAGAGTACTCTCAATCCTACAGTCACCAATCTTTAGAGTTGCGTAAGAATACAGAAATAAGTCTTTCAAACTTTGGAAACAACCAGCATTGCCCCACATGTAATGCCATCTACATTCATTGCAAAATATAACAAAAAAGCAAGGTTCACATACTAACCAAGGGCTTTTGCACCTCTGCAGCTATTTACAGCATTGCACTATTCAAAAGATTAACACTATAATGATGCTGCCTCTTTGAGGACAATAAGTCAGTGAATAATCTCTTAAAAAAAATAGACAGCTGGTGGTTTTTTGTCGGGTTGGGTGGTGGTTTGTGGGGGGGTTAGGAGGGGAAGGCTGGTGAGGGTTTGGGGGAAGGTTTTACTGGGTTGGTTTTGGTTTGGTTTTTTTGGGTTTT
>NW_010155602.1:0-2793 GCF_000699245.1 Pterocles gutturalis | reverse complement strand
CTCCGAGGGGAGCTCTGCGCCGGGCTTTCCTCGGACGGTGACTGTTTTCTGCCATTAAGGAGCCATGATGCAGGTTTCATGTACTGTCATGAAGAAAAAGCAAGCTGCCTTGACAGAATGAAATGGCATAATCTGTTCCCATGTAATTTTTGGAATAACGTAGGAAAAAGGTCTGTGTGAAGGGCTTGTCCCCAGCCTCAGAGCTTCCTTGGTCTGTTCCTTCCCAGGAATATCCTGGGACTACTTAAAGCTGCTTAAGAAATCTACCTCACTCCACAGGGATGGTTACCGCCTTTAGCATACACTGGAACTGCTTGAATGAGGCATGGCTGCAGCAGAGCACAGCATGAAGAAAAGCAAAGTATCAGTTACTGATTTCCAGGAAAGCCTGGGCAGCTATACACTCCTTGGTAAATTCCTGTGCTGAACACTAAGGCTTTTGCAGAAGCTCTGCAGTCGTACCCAAAATTGTCACTTCTCTGAACAGGCTTTACCTCCTGTTTGTGTGACTTAGAGATCCACTTCTTTCTAGACTGTGTAGCCAGAAAGCAGGGTAAAGAGGATTTGAAGTATTGATTGCAAATGTATACAAAAGCATTTCTCTGTCAGTGATGGACTAAAATGACAGAGTCTTCTTTTGTAGCTCCAGGAAAACTCCAACCTTCAGTGGCTTATCCGTGTGTAATAATGTTTCTTGATCCCTATGCCATGCTGACAGCTGCTTATTGGGACCTAGCCATTCTGCACACCAGGAATGCTCTGTTCTTCCTAATTTGTCCCTTTTACCAATCATCTCATGAGCAACTCCAACAGCCCATCCATCACTGTAACCGCTTCCCAGTAGTGGCACCCAGTGGAGAAGCTCTGGGAACACATCACTTGGCTGACACAGAATGTGTTGGCTGATGGTTCATAATCAGTTGCTAGCTGGAAACTGTTACTTTCCTGTTCTGGGCTGTGATTGCTAAGCACTCATATACTCTTGTGAGATAAAATTCATATCATCTCCTCCTAGAAGAAAGAAAGGAAAATATTCTCACCTGCAGGCGACAGATCACCTCAGTATTTACATGCATCCTAAATACCAGTGGATGTGGATCCCTACTCATGAACAGAAATGAAAACGATGATCATACCATAAACCTTAAAATTCAATCTGCAAATTGAAATCCTCAACAAAACACTAACAACTGTATCCCGAGCCCAGTGCATACTGAAACATTGAACAGACACAACTGAGTAAACATGAATGACAGACAAAATCTTATGGAAAATATGAAAGTATGATTTATTCTTAATAAAAATAATATAAAATATATAAAATAAATAAATACATGTTTTCCCCAAGAAAACTCAGAATGGGACTAATTTTTCTTATATATATTACAATTTCCTTAAGTATACATATGTATATACAAAGTTTCTCTTTTTAAACTTTCTTCTTGTTCTAGAACCCAAAACAAAGCTTTTTAAATGTATGAGGTCTAGCATAAAATACCCACAAAAGGGTAAGCTTCAATTGCCTAAATTTAGAAACTGTGGAAATCTACATCTGAGCTTGTTCTCTTAGTCTGCCTTTATCGTCTGTGGAAAGAAACAGACATTTTGAAGGTTTGATTAATGGCATTTGCAGGTAGGCGTCTCAAGTAGGCCAGATGACTCACACTCCAAAAGTACCCGTTTCTCTTCACTGCCTGTAACAGGACCCTGGAGCAGACAGAGATACACAATTACAGGAGGTGAATTCCAGTGTGGACCCCTGTGCCTTGGCCCTGAAAGCCCACTTTGCCTTCTGGCCCCGTCACACCCAGTGAGCCCCACTCCAAATTCCTGCTAGCTCATTTGCATATTTGGAATTGTTGTTTTCAGCATCAAAATGGGCTCTGCAGAATTTAAAGTGCTTTAACTGCCTCTTTTGAGAGCCCTTGACATATTTTCCTCAATAAAGTTGTTATAGAGTACTTTATAACTTTGTGAGCTCTTTAACTTGCATAATATGTGTATATATGTATCCTGGAAAACAAAAAGATAATAAGAGATCTTACCTAAACCTTAGATTTTACTCAGGACTGGATTTAAGCAAGGCAGTCCCCACTTCACTCCAGCTCATCAACATCCTTGGAACAAATCTAGATAAGAATCGCATCCCCAGCCTTTTCTAATCCTTTTTCCCTCTGAATTTCACTCCAAACTTTCCCTGGCAACAGCAATGTCTGTGGATTGGTACCGTTCTCTACAGAATAGTGCAGTGGGGACCAGAAAGTGCTCTGTAGATGTTCAGCTATCCTAGAAATTTAGCTTAAGAAATCCTACTTTTATTCTGCCACTTAATTTCATCACTTACCATTTGGGCTTCGATGTCTATGAGCTTGTTCACTTAAACACAGAACTGGTGAAGAGTCTCTTTAATTTTCTGTCGAACTGCTTTTTGTTCTTGCTCAATAAACACCAGTATGTTTTGCTCCTACCTTTCTATATTCCTTCATGCAACAAAAATCTTTAGTAATCCGGCTTTTGATCCGAGATGCATATTCCTGAAAGGCAGAAAACACAGAGTTCATCGTGCTATTAGAAAAGATGCACAGAATGTGAGAGCTACTGCTCCATCCAACGCGCTCTTTGACTGACCCCTGCAGACCAGAAACAGCGACCTTTAGTCAAAGGAATAAAACATATTTGACGCTACCCCGAATTACCTGCAATGAGATTTTGAGCATGTTAAAGATCTTGACTATTTTATGGTCGGCAGTTTTTGCCCGACAACTTAGAGAGAGCTCCGCAGCCCGGGAGCCG
>NW_010155601.1:0-2624 GCF_000699245.1 Pterocles gutturalis | reverse complement strand
AAAAAAAAAAAAAAAAGCATCAAAAAACCCAGAACACCAGCTGCATGCAAGTGACCACTCGAAATAACTAGAGCTGTGCCAGAGTTTTCCTGCTGCTGCAGAAATCAAGAAGGCACTCGTGCAGCGTTCCTCCATCCCACCTCCCAGTTCTCTGTTGGCACGGGGATATCCCCAGAAAACAAGACTGCAGATAGACTACGTTCATACAGGTTCACTGCAGCTAGGAGCTGTGCTGGTGGTAAGCTTCAAACTCGATCGCTACTAACAGTGGTCATCCAAAAAAAGCACAGAACGGGAAACAATACAGCAGTACAGCAAACGCCTCTCCTCCAAATCAGGAAGTATTAGGAAACAAAGGATATGCTGTTGAGTCTAAGAAGCCTAGCAAATCTAAATCAGGTCCTTGGGCATGGAAAGAGAATCCTCCTTCCACAGAGGCAAACTTTAAGAGAGACGCAGTAATGAGAGGATCAGATGTGTGGATGGGAGTTTTGCTCACAGTGGAAAGCAGCAAAGACACCTTATGGGTGGGCCTTCCTGAGACAGCATTATCTTTAAGACGGTGCATAACGTCTCCACACCCTTCAGAGAAGAGTTCCCAGTTGTCCACAGTGACGTGAGGGGAATTACAGAAGCTAATGCACTAATCTGCGTTGAAGTAAGTATGACCTAAGAAGTTATACTTAAAAAAAAACAGAACAAATATTTTGCTCCTGTATAAAGGGTGCCTTCTTCTAGGTCTCTGCAGAATCCAGAAGTGGGTTAGCTTCTTGAGTCCAAATCCTCCTTATTCTGATGTGTTTACAGCAAACACTGTTGTTTCAGAAAGGAAGAGACTACCACATCGATAATGTCCCCTGCCGTCACACAAGGACCATGGTAGCTTCCAGGAAATGAACCAGTTTTGTTCAAAAGCACTTCCCTCACTATGCTAGCATTTCCTCACAGATCTGTGCCCAATATAAACCACCCAGTGCTTAAAATCCACCTATTTGAAATGGTAACGTATGTTCCTCACACTCTAAGAGTACAAGTTTTTCAACTACAGGGCACTAAGCTGTTTTAGTTCAATCTACAAATACCATCCCACACAAGCAAACACAGACCTGAATATCCTTTACTTAACACTTATTTATCACAACATACTTTTCAAAAACCCAAACACTGAGACCATGCTACTGCTGACTGAAAAACAGCATGTTATAGCCAGATGCCAGAACAGCAGTATCTGTCAGTTTAGAGTTGGGAACGTTTACTCCCCACCATTTCAGTCTGCACTGACAGCAAGCTACAAAAACCCATTTCAAAACTGGCATTTAGTCCAGGCTTCCTGAACACCACTACACTTACCTCTACGTAATGTTTTGAGGAAAGCGTCAATCTGTTCCTGTCCTACCCCAAAGGCTCCCTTCTGCCCAAAAAGGAGATGGGAGAGGAGAAGGTGCAGGACCTCTATTGCAATATCTTGGAAGCCACCTTCTTGATTTCCACTGACGTCCGCGTCAATGTAAGAGCGCAAAAGATCTGGGAGTTTCTGTTTGATAAACTGGGCAGCTTTTGAAAACAAAAGAGACTAGAGTCAAAACCTGAAATTTCTTTTTAATGTTAAGATTCTTTTTAGCCAGGTACTGTTCTCTTAATCTGAGTTTGCTTAGCACAAGCCACAAGAGTGTGGATTTAAACAGAAGTCTCATCATCCATACCTCAGATATTAATGAACAACTAAAAGGCAAGGTATTACAGTAACCCAAGTCAGTCATTCATGGAAGGGACCTCCACCTTCATACAAGACGACTGTGCTATCTATTGCCCCAAAAGACTTCAATAGCACTACGGATTGCAAGGTCTTGCGTTACTCAGGTCATGCAGATACATCTCTCAATCTACAGAGCCCACCACTTAAAAGAAAAAAGGTGTGCCTGCTGCAATACTTTGGAAGCTTACTTACCAAAACCTCGTAGATCTGAACTGAAAGAGTTCAATAAAGCAAGACCAAAAATAACCTATAAACAAGAACAAACATCATAGTGAGGCAACATCATCCTGAGTCAAAAAAACATTAAAATACTTTTGAAATAAATGTTCACCTACCTCTTGAACTTTACTTAATTTGATGACTTTACTCAACTGGGCAAATAAATGGGGTGAAGGCTTTAGACTCTGAAACAGGTAAAAAGAGTTAAATGGAAGCTGTTGTATGATTAGTCTCATTCATAACGTGGCAGACTCTAGATCTAGAGTCCACTTGCAGGTCTGGAATATCAGTAAATATTCTGCTGTAGGTTAACACAAAGCTTGCATGGCCAAACAAAGCATCTTTAGAATTATTTTTTGATATGTCTAGTCTAAAAGTTTCTTCTGCGTAACTCACTCTTTCACAACTAAACCCCCACCATGGCTTTCAGATTGAAAGAAACAGGAGCACAGATTATTTCTTTTGGTTCTGGCTGCCATAAACAAGCCATAAAGTACTAATGTTCAATTGAGAGTAAGCTTTAAAATTAGTTTGCAGGCATTCAGAGTGATTGAGTAACTTGCCGAGTTTAACAAAAAACCCAACTTCTGGGCAAGCTCAGTATTTCAAGACTTTAGTACAACCGATCTCAGCCATAAAAAAAAAAAAA
>NW_010155600.1:0-2552 GCF_000699245.1 Pterocles gutturalis | reverse complement strand
GCAAGATGGAAGAGGAGGAGGAGGGGAACAAGTCCTCCACGTCATGACGGAGCCCCAAGGGATGGTGCATCCCCAGAGCTCTCCAGTGCCAGCTCCAAGAGGGCTCCTGCACCCAGGGCTGCTCGGGAGCAAACTCGGCTGAGACAGAGAAAGCGGAGCAGACCCCCACAGCAGGGCTATGATCTCCACAGCTGGTCTGTGGACACCACAGAGCCCTCAGCAAGGAGGAGGAGGGTTGCTGTGCCCCAGAGGTGCACATCAGACAGACGCTTGGAGCACAGCGCTGGGGACAGGGGTGGAATGCCAACCTGCAAGAGATGACAGCGTCTGACTTCCTCAGTGCCAGAGAAGAGGAGGATGAGGAATGCAGGAAGAACCACAACTGCCCCCAGCAGGAAACAAGCTGCACAAAGGGCACCAGCAGCCCACCCTGTCCCTTCTCCCAGCGCTGCCTCTGGCCAGTAAGAGCTCAGACCTTCCAGAGACCTTCCAGAGACTCTGCCGGCTGGCCTGCCTGCCCCACAAGTCCCTCAAGGAAGACGTTTCATCCCTCTTCAGCTGTTGTGATTGCTTTGCAAGAGCAACACTCATTTGCAATCAACAGGCAGAAAAAAGCAAAGCTGAATTAAAAACACTTGTTGACGCTACGGATGTAACTTGCAGGCTCTTTCCTTCTCTTGCTCTGGGTGCCTGTTGCCCCGCACGTCCCCCTGAGCCCAGAGCCCCTTCTGGACAGTCACTCTGCGTCTCTCTCTGTGCCCTTTTGGGCAGGGCTTGGCGTGGGTGCAGCGGAGGTCCAGCATCCTGCCCGAGCAGACTCGTCTTCAGCAATGGCCGTCTGTCAGAAGAAGGGTGCTGATGGGCACTGGCCATTGCTCACGGCACACTGCTCTACGCGCGCCTTGCAGCTTCCAGCTCGCTGCACCTATTCCCACGGCACGCTTGTTGGGAACCTCATGTATTAGCAGAGCATTCAAAATGCCCTGATGCTGTTGCTTTTTTCGGTCTTTTGGGGGAGGAATGTGAAGAAAAGAGAAAAATAGTGTCGGGATAGATGAAACACGTGCCTTGGGTGTTATGAGAACGCTAAAAGAAATGACCTGCCCCATCCCCTGTGCCTGAATTGTTGCCGTTTGAAGGTCAGGATCTTTTAAAGATCCCTAGAAGGGCTTCAACTTATTAAGGGGGGAAAAAGCAAAGAATCCTTGATCTCATTGGATCAGGGAGTTCCCGAGGGGTTTTGGGCACAAGGACCTTTGGTGCCACTGCCAGGCGTACTGGCTGCCCTTGCCTTGCCCCGTCCTCCTGCAGGGTGGTGTGTGTTTGTCTAATGACGGGAGCTTTGGAGGGTGCTCAGGTGTCATTACAGAAGAATAGTCTGATGACTACTGCGGTAGACTGAGGGCAGGAGGGGAGCAGAGATCTGGGGGGCAGAGGATACTGAATGGACACCCGGCTTGTGTCGGTGCTTGTGGTGTCACACGTTCCTGAGGAGGCGAGAAGACAGGATCAGCCCGATGGGTAGTGCGGCTGTCTGTGACGCCACAGGCGCCTGACTAGGTGATAGTTTTGATCAGTCTTAGTTGTGACTTCCAAAGCCTCTTTTTAGGCTGCAAAGCAATAGAGCCTCATTTTTCGAGTCCAAAGCTGCATTTTTAGCTCCAGAGCCTCGTTTTCAAGGTCCAAAGCCTCATTTTCAAAGTCCAGCCCATTGTTTTTAGGATCCAAGTCACACCTTGAGTGTCCAAACGCTCCTTGTTATGGCCCAAACCCCTCTTGTAGAGCTCAAAGCCTCATTTTAGGGTCCAAAGCTTGGATTCTAGTGCGGAAAGCCGCATTGTTACACACCAAACCCTCACTTTTAGGACAGAAAGCCTCTTTCTTTAGAGTCCAAAGCTACCTTTAGAGTGTTCCAAGCCACATTTTCAGCCTCCAAAGGCTCAGTTGTCGTTTGCAAAGTCTCCTTTTCAGAGTCCAAAGCCACACTTTTACTGTCCCAGGCCTCGTTTTCAGGGTCTAAAAAGGCATGTTGAGGTTCCAGCAGGCATCTCTAGGGTCCAAGACACCTCTTGAATGTCCAAGCCCTTGGTTTTATGCTCCAAACCCCTCCTTTCGGGTCCCAAACCCACATCTGGAGACTCCAAAGCCTCATTTTGAGGGCCTAAGGACTCATTTTTGGTTTCCAAAGACCCACTTTGAGGGTCTGAATGTGCATTTTGAGGGTCTAAGACCCCATTTTTATCGTCCAAATTTTTAGGGCACAAAGCTTCAGTTTTCAGGTCTGAAGATACTTTTTAGGATCCAAACCGTCATTTTAAGGCCCACAGCCTCACGGAAGGGCTCCAGCCTGCACGTGTAAGGTACCACTCCCCATTTCTAGTGTCCAGAGTCTCCATTTCAAGGTCTCAACCAGATCACAGAGCCCAAATTCACTTTTTCAGGGTCCCAAGCCTCATTTTGAGGATCCAGCCCCTCCTTTTAGGGCCTGAATGCTCATTCAAAGGCCCAAAGCCCCATTTGTATGCTTCAAACCCTCATCCTGAGATCCAAAG
>NW_010155599.1:0-2767 GCF_000699245.1 Pterocles gutturalis | reverse complement strand
TTTAAGCAGTCTTTAACCCACGACAATCTACTTAAGAAACGTGGAGAAATTCTCTTATGCGGGGAAAAAAAATGGAGTTGAAAACATACAGCTGATGTAAAAAGCTGGAAATAAATAGCCAGAAGCTGTGCTCATGCATATCTAGTGTAGAAAAGTGACGTGTGAAAGTAGGATTTATAATTCCCATTAGTTCTTGAAAGGAAGATCTTCTGGCATTGCAGTTTCTATTGCAAACTTCATGATATATATCACATATATAAGTTTTCAAGTGCCTCAAGTGCAAAAGTAGCCTGAGGTTCAAAAGCTGCAGACCACTTTTGGTTTTTCAGAAGTCTAAATTATCTGTTGCGTGCCTAATTAAGATTTTGAATAACAAACTCTGATAAATACGTTGCTCTGTATAGTAATACGTACAAGCTCTTTCATAAGTCTCCCTTCCACTGATACAGAAAAAGAAATCCAGTAAAAATTGCATGCAAGTAGTTTCCATGAAGTCATAACATGCTGGGATATCATCTTCTGTTTGGCTTAGATCTGGATCTCTTAATGTTGTGGAATTTCCTTTTTTCTAATATACACACTCCAAGCTAAAAAGGAAATAGCTGGGCCTTCAGTGAACCACTGACTGGTGAAAGGCAGCAAGGACTGGCACATTGCAGTGTATGATGTAATGACTGACAAATAGAAAGGGGAGGCATAGAGCATCCCTGTGTGATGGGACTTGCTGACAGCGAGTCTGCAAGGGTTCCCAAATCAGGGGAAGGACCTAGATAGATAAGCAGCTCCTACATATGCAAGAAAGAATCTGCACTATAATGGGTAATTTAAAATTTGAAGACACATAGCATAGAGCTATCTCTGCCAATGGCAAAATACCTCTCAAATTCCTAAATATGATTTTTCCAAACAAGGTATTGCCACCGGCTCAGAATTGTTGTGTCTGCTAGATAGAATTATCTCTCAAAAATGTTTCTAGTTTAACTATTAATTCCTGCAGGTACCTATAAGCAAGGCATGATCACAATACAGCTTCACAGAGGAAAATAATGTAGTTCTGGAACAAATAAGAAAAGCTCAGAGATAGCACTTAAAAGGCAAATGTGCTTCAGGGAAACTGAATGTGGGAGGATTATGTCACAGAATATGTATGTTGATAAAGATTTTTAAAAATTATTTTTCTGATATCTAAAAAATGCAACTAACTTGGATTGATATTATGCCTGCAAGTACATATTTAACATGTATCAATACACCTATTAACATACGTTTTTTTTGTATGAATATATATGGCATTGCTATTTTTTACTTCCATCTTAAACATATTTGCATAATGGCAGTATGAACAGTGGGAGTATTTAGTCAAGATACTAAACTGACAGGTCCAGGTGTGGACCTGTCTTGTATTCTGTAAACAGTATTTAATTTAAGAAACCCAACAACAGTCCATGGTCAGTCAATGTTAAAGGCAAAAAGTGGGACCAAAATCTGACTAATTAATAGGTTAGTATTTTGCCTCATGAGTGAAAGGGAATTGCACAATATGCTGCTCTGATGTGCACTGTGCTGCTATTCAGATACTTATTTGTGACAATGAAGACTCTGCCTGCCATTGTGTGAAAAGATGTATCAACAGGGGAATATCACATGAGCAGAAATATCACCTTGTTTCTACACAGGATAATAATATCACCACTGCAGGAATACAGTGACCTGCTCTCGGGTCTTTCTTAGCATGCTTTGTGCAAAAGGGTCCAAGAAAGGTTTTAAAATGGGAGGAAAAGGATATAAAATTTAATCTATTTGCTTACTGTAGTTGAAGGTTAAGAGGTGACTTGATCATGATCCACATATATGTGACAAAGAGAGGGATTTGGATGTTAGGGAGAAAAGCACAAAAAGGAAATCTTCAGTGCTTTGATGATAAACTGTCGCTTTTCTGTATTCCCTGATCAGTTTGAATTCAAAGAACTTCTGCAATTTAGCCTAGTAATCTATCGATACAGATGAGAAGCAACTCTGAAATTCTCTTCTTATCTCATGATTGTTCAAAGAAATATTAAGCTGTTAAACTAAAGACATCATGATTTAAGTCAACAGAAACATCCAAGTATAAAAATGATTTCTCTCTCAGTTCAGAGCATGGTCTCCAAAGACTTTGCTTTAATTTTTGGTCTTGTTTAAACATCATAAATCAGGTTCAGTTCTGGCCAAAGCTATGCTGCCATCCCCCTGGCTGAAGTGTTTCCCTGTACTCTTAAATCTCTGTTTCAGGGATTTATGAGGAATATGTGAGGCAGGGGGAAATGCTGGTATAGAAAAGGTGTGAGTAAATTTGTAAGCTCCACCAACAAGTAGGATTTTCAGAAATCTCTTTGGGTCACTAAGAGCTCTTGTTTAAAGTCTGTTTTGGAGTTGCGTAGGAAAATGAACAACATACAGGTGAAAATACAAATTCTCTATTGTCCTCTTCTATGGTGAACTACTGAGTCTTGCTCCCTGTAAAATTAATGTTTGCAGTGTGGAACAAGGAAAGAAATCAGGGTAAAGTAAGAAAAGCATAATAATAGGAAACATTATTTTTAAACACTCTGGTACTATTTTCTGTCTAATTCTTTAAATAAGCTCTTACAGGACCATGGAAGGAAGAAGTAGTGTTCAGAGTTACACTCTATTGTGCTGTGTGAAGAAACATACTGGCAAATGAAGGATTATTTCCTGTGATGGACTGGTAGATGAACGATGCTGTCCAGAGGGACCTTGACAGGCT
>NW_010155598.1:0-2620 GCF_000699245.1 Pterocles gutturalis | reverse complement strand
CCTACCCGTGTCCCGCTTCTCCCTCCGAAGGCGGCAGTCATGTAGCCAACATTTAATTTTCTGTGGACTGGTTGCCCTTTGTAAATGGTTACGTGCAAGAGCAGTTACTGAATCACAGGACAGGAAACGAAAAATGCGTGTAGGAAGGTGGCTGCCAATTATTTATAAATTTTTGTTTTATTCGAGGAGCGACTTCATCTACAGCAACTCATTTTGTAACTGTTAGAGACTTGCTTTCCTCCCCCTGGACCTTGAGCGCAGTGGGTCAATGGGCTGGAGTCGTTTACACTGGATGCACAGTTTGGCTGTGTCAACCCTGGACGTTGCTAGAAAATACTTTTAGAAAAAATCACGGCCCTAACAGATCAAATTTCTCAGCCATCTAGAGTGAGTCCAAAGCATCAGATTAGAACGGCTTTTTTTCCTTTCTCTGTCTCCGTTGCCCGGAGGATCAGTGAGATCACAGTTTACTGAGCTGTATTTTCATAACGGTTAGTGCTTTTTAATCTCATTTGGAGTCAGTGGTACATCTTATGTGCCCCGTTGTTGTAAAGAAGGAGAGTTTTAAGACTAGCACACGAAAACTATCACAGCGTTCGCACATAACGCTTCTTGAGTCCTGACCTGAAGTTTAAGGGATATTTTTTCATATCCACAACTTTTCATCTTTCCCAATTTCTGGTCCTAATTCTAACGATAAATTGTCCCTAGAAATATTTCCGTTTAGGGATCTGGGGAATTTGGGTGATGGTGTGCAGATCGGAGCGTAGACCAAAGAGAGAGTGTACGGGAAAGCCACCCTCGGAAGCCAGAACTGAATGAATCCTGGCTGCGCTACAGGTTCCCTTTTCTTTAGCAGCTTTCAGGATTGATTGGAAACCGCTCCGTAGCCAGGGATTCCAATGTCATCTTCAATTAACAAGGAACAATTAGCGCAGTGATTACCCTGGCTCCAAGGTCTACGCATCAGAGGAGATGAAACAGCCTTGCACAGTACCCGGTTCCCAGCTACAGCCCGTTTCACAAGCAGCCCCAGAGGAGGTGCCGGGGGAGGGATGGAGGGGGCTTGCGGGGGGGCGGCGGATTGCTTGTGAATCTCAATGACGGCGGGTGGAACCTGGGTGGAGGGGGTAGATTTCCGAGCCGAAATCGGTGCACTTTTATCGACCTGCGTTTGTTAGAAGGGAAGGCCCTGACCCCACTCCCGGCTGTGACAGCGGTTCGCAGCACCCCGCCGCTGCCAGCACCGGAGCCCCGGGAACGGACCCCCCGCTCCCTGCCGGAACAGCTCTCCGCTTCAGAGGGAAACACCTTGTGCGACTCCTTCTTCACACACTCTTCTTTCTTCGTTACCCTCCATGGGGAGTTTAAGTTTCGCAAAAATAATTTTTGGAGTCAGTAACTTGTTAATTCGGATGTACCCTTATTGCTTTCTTTTTCCATCGAATGAAACGCCGCTTAAACTTCTTGATCATACCTGAATCTCCTTTACCTCTGGCCCCTGACACTGCGTGTTTAGGAACGGTTTGGATACTTCAGTGACTGGAGTTAGGGAAGACATTTTATGTGGGGCAACACTTGTTCCTTTGCTACCGTTGAGAGAGCAGAAACCATTCTTCTTAATTACTTTTGTTAGGGCTTAGTTATAGGGAACAAAATTTATTCGTTGGTCTCTTGCACAGTTTGATCATTTATGTGCCAGTAAACAGTATTACTTAGCCTGAAAAATTAATTACTGTAAATTTAATATCTATATCAAGTTAAGTGCATACTGCATTGGCACTGTAGGAGCCACATACTATAACTTTTATTCCTTTTTTTTTCTGATCCATTGAGTTACTTCTAATTTGAGATCTTACTGATGAAGTGCTTTTTGCTGATAAAAAACAAATAATTATAACAGTATCTCTGAGGTTCCTATAACAAAAGAACGCAGTGGTTTTGGGGTTGGTTTTGGTTTTTTTTTTTATCTTTACCCTGGGAAGTGGCTAAGTTTGGGTGTTTGACATTAATAGGCAAAGACAGCCTTTGACGAGGGCTGCTGTTAGCTTTCCTGCAAACGCTCCAACCCTCAGAGGGCTGTTTGTTTGATTTTCCAATGGTTAAGCAAGATTTGGCCTGGCTGAGTTACTCACTCACTGCCTAGCTGAGGGGAAGCCCGAGAACGCTCTTCTCGGAGGAGCGGGAGGGAGGTTCGGCATGCATTTCCCACCTGAGTTGTAGCTGACGATGTCCACTCCCAAGGCAGGGCTCTTTCGTTTCCTGGGCCTCCCTTTCTGGACGGTGCCGGTGCCGTTGAAGTAAGGCAGGGCCAGCCCTCCGGTCTTGGCAGCCAGCTCGGTGTAGCTCAGCTGAGGGGGATACTCTCCTTGCAAAAGGGACTCGAAGTGAGCCCTGCAGTAAACCAGGTTGTCCTTCATGCCAAAGTGATCGCCTGTGGTCAGAGTCTTGTTGCAGGTGGTGCAGGTGAAGCAGCTCAGGTGATAAACCGACTCCCTGGCTCTCATGACCATTTCGGAGGCTGAGATCCCAAGGTGGCAGCGGGCACATCTCTGCACGGAGAACCTTCTGAAGGAAACAGAAAAGTGGGCATCAACCAGAAAGGCAAAGGCAGACTTGC
>NW_010155597.1:0-2748 GCF_000699245.1 Pterocles gutturalis | reverse complement strand
AAAAAAGAAAAAGAAAGCTCTAGAATGAGGTAGATTAATCATTACTGTAATGTATCTCACCTACACCTTTTTGTTCTTACCCTACTTTTGATCTTTTATTTAATTTATCTACAAATCAGGGGCAGGTCATTGGTTAATATGAAAGTGTGGCACCACATAAATCAATGCCGAGCGTTTGGTGCGGGGCTTCTAAAGCAAAATACGAGGGAAGAAAATCTTCCTGTGGGTTTCAGGGTAATGAACTGCTAACAAATATTGTGAAAGAGCTGAAAATTGCTGTAAGGGAAAGACTGACACAGCGTTTGTTGAATTTTGAACTTGGCGCATGGAGGAGCATGTTGAGCTGTCTTGTGGTTTTGCTGGATGACGTTTGTCCGTTGCCTACCTGTCATCCAAGACAAACCTTCTCACAGCCTGGCCTTTTCATGGCCACAGAAACAGTGACTGATACTTACAATGTCAGCTCGAGGGTTAGTAGCCTCCAGGATAATTTCCTGAGGCAATATGACGCAGAAGTGTACAAGAAGTAATGATTGACTCATTGTCCAGTGTAAAGAAACTGTATGACTAAAACGGTTCATTCAGTTTAAACTGCAGGTTTCTTGTCTATGACATAAACCTGATAGCAGTGAGGCATATCTGAGTTCCAAAAGGAGTGTTTCTGTTCCTCCACAAAAGGCAACAAACAAACCAGTGGAAACAGTATTATTTTAAAACCAGCATAAATAAGAGGTGAGATTGTGCATAAAAAACTAGGGGAGAAGACCCCCCCAGTTTTGATGTATTTGCACCACCTATGATTTAGTGACATCTAGCCTGAATGGGGTTCTTGGGCAGTACTACAATAGTATTTTGAATACATTAATAAGCAATGACGCTAAAACAAAAGAGATTATAAAAATATTGATGATAACAATAAAGGTTCTCTCAGAATTATCTTACTAAATCAAACTAAGTTTATCCACCTCCTTAGTCTTATAATTTGTAGGCAAAAAGATTATTTACTTCAGCAGCGTCAGAGATAAGCATGGTATTTGACAAGAGATGCTGTAGAGGATCTGTGGATTTTGCAGAGTGAGGGTCTGATTCAGCACATACTCACTGGGAATAATCCATCAAGGGTATCTGTTCAGACAGGAGCTTCACATTTTCCCATTATCTTTAGTAGAGTACAAGAGTCCAGTGATTTGGAGTGTGCTGCTAGCCCAAAGGCTGATTCAGACATTGCTTGACCTGAGAAGGAAGCATTAAAAACTAAATTCATATTGAAGTTCAAATCAAAGTTTATTGGTGCCTGTGTTCTTAGTTTAGGGAAGAGTGCAAAAGTGTCGCCTGGTTGTGCCATGTAAGTACACCCCAGCTCGTTGAGTGTGACGGGAAGAACAGTTTCATGAAGGGGAAGGAGGAGAATTCATTGCTGCTGCTGCCCTTTCTTTCTGCTTTCAGGAATGAAGATGAATGAAGTTGCATGTTCTGTAGTTCTCCTTTTGCTTTGTTGGAAAGAGAGCGGGCTTTATCTATCCAACTGGGGCAAGGCTGAGAGGTTTCCTCTCTTTTGGAATCTCCAGGGGATTATGTGGGACAGCTGGGTGGATAAAGCCTGTCTCCAGCTGCTCTCTCTTGCTATCGGTTCATTTAGTTTTTCTTGTCAATATCACGCAAATCTGGTTCAAATTAGAATTACCACCAGAAACACTCAGGACATTTTCAGAGTAACAGACACTTAGGAACTTTTACAATCACTGGCCACTGTTAGCTAAGTCTCATAGTGAGGTAGTGATTTATGAAATTTGTTAAATATAAACTATGTAAAAATGGGCAACTTTAGAGAGGACCCTAATACCACTCTCTTTTAAGAAAAAAAAACAGCAAACAAACCACAGTTTAGGCACATTTCTTACAAGACACCAGAGGATCTAGATGGAGAAGAGTCAATATGAATGCCTCAACTCTTGGAAAGCTTTCATTTGGCTTTCCCATTTAATCAGATACCAGGAATTCTATTGAGGTTTCCTTGGCAAAGACCATCTGAAGCTTTTTCTAAACTTTGGCATTTGTAATTTTTTAATACAGTGTCATCTCAGGCTGCGCCGTTGGGTGTCACGGAGGTTAGAAGCCAAATCAACCAGGAGACACAAATGCTTAGGGAAACAAACTTTGTTAGTTCTGGCTCTTAGAGATATCTTCATTTTTCTTTTATTCTGCAGTGATTTCTGAATGTGCGTTGGTAAATTTTTTGAGTTCCAGTTGGTAATAAAGATTTTGTGACAGAACAGAGTTCCTGGGTCTTGGAGACACCTCAGACTAAACCAGCAGTAATCTGTTTGGAAGTGAAGTTGATGGTTTCTGATGGGCTTGCATTGGTTTTTGACAAAAACTTGAGCTATGCCTTTGTGTTCTGATCATATGTTCTTAGAAACCAGGAAAACAAGATTGCTAGTAGGTCTTTTGAAAAGTTTTACACATAGAAATTTAGTGATTTGTATTTCCTGTTTTCATCGTCATGCCCAGAATAATAGATATGAGTTGAGCTCTGCAGCAAAATCCTGATGGGAACAGTGTAACATCCTTTGGTCCCTTCCACTAGGGTCAGAGCCTATTCCAGAACAACAAGCATGACGGCATGTCTATTTGAACCACCCACTTTTTGCCAAAATGGCTTTTACTTTTTCAACTGCTGATTGAATCACAGAACCACAGAACAGCTGGAGCTGGAAGTGACCTCAGGAGGTCATCTGGTCCAATCCC
>NW_010155596.1:0-2699 GCF_000699245.1 Pterocles gutturalis | reverse complement strand
GCTGGGGGCTCCAGCCCTTTCGTGAGGGTGTCTTTGCAGGACTAGGATCCACCTGTGTCTTGTCCCTTCCAACAGTCACCTGCAGTCCTGAACATCTTCACTACTCAATGAAGCAGCTTTTCATCTCATTCAAAAGCTGCTTCTTGTTGACATTAAAAAAAAAAAACCAAAACCCCCCGCCAAAAAACCATGGGCTGAGAGATGCTGTTTGATTATGCTGGGCTTTTTCTCTCCCCTCCTCCAAAAATCATCACGAGCTCCGGTTCATTAGTGTTTGTGAAAAGCACAGGGTGGAAAGTGCCAGATAAGGGGAAAGGCTCATCACATGTTATTGTCGCCACAGTACTGGAAATGTCACTAACAAATCAATCAGCCCCTTGATGCACAAGGTCCCTCTCCACATCTCCTCCGGAGCAGCAGTCACCCCGTTTGGGTGCCACTTCATCATCCAAAGAGCAGAGCGAGCAGATGAAAAGGGTGCAGGCTGTCCTGCTTTGATACTCTTGAGTGCAAGCTCTTTCAAGGGCTCCTTTATTGATGGACCTTCAGCTAATTTTAGCACTGATGAGCAGCAGCTCAGCACAGCTCAGGGGAGCAGGGGCTGTGGTTTGCAAAGGCAGGTATTGGTGTTAGATGCTCCAGCCAACATGTAGGCAGCCACAGAAATGGCTCTGCGGAATCTCGCAGGCAGCCCTGAGCTCTCTGTGCCCATGCCACAAACTAGCTGGGGACACGCCACAGTGTTTTCTGGCAGTAGACTGAATTGCTGCCTGCTGCTCAGAGGCACAGGGACAGTCACCTGAGTGCCCTGGGAAGGATCTGGGTGCCTTGAAGAGCAGAAGGCTTCGCTGGTGCCCATGATGCAAACTTGGGAGCAGCGCCAGCTAGGGGCGAGCCTCCCTTCTGCTCTGCATGGTCTGCAGCTCTGGCATGAACAGCACAAGCTCCCTCTGCATCGTCCTCTGCCAGGTGCTGTCTGGGATTGGTCCCTGCTACAGAGCAGGAGGGCACCTCCAACAGCCCAGGACCAGATTCAGCTGCAGTGTGGCTTCATGACGGGAAAACAGCTCTGCTAGTCGCTGCTGGGCACCTGGTCTTGTTGGCACTGAGACTGCGTGAAGATACGGGCATTTTTATTTATCACTGCGTGAGGCTCTGGGTGCAGAGCTCTCGTACCCATGCTCCTTTCTGCAGCCACTTCCGTTGGGTCTGTGAGGCCACGTCTGTGGGGTGGTGACTGACACCTGGCACAGGAATGTCACACAGCAAGGATGGCTCTCCCTGATTACAGGTGCCGCTGGCCTGGTCCAAAGCCACTGGTACATGGGGAGCAGATTGAAATCTCCTGTGACTCAGGCACAAGACTCATCACCTCTCTCCTAAGTGAGGCAGTTCCCCTGCTGTCACAAGGTCTCTTGTGGTCTTGCCTCCAGCAGAGTCCCCTTGGGGTCCCCAGAGGAGGGGGAGGTGTGTGGTGGCTGAGCTGTGATTCCCCACGGCAAGCCCATGCTACCCGGGCTGATGGAGCCAGGCTCCTAGGACTAGCAGCCAGCCTGCAGTTGGAGACAGGTGACTTACATCCCTCTGAAGCTTCTCAGGAAAATTCAGACATGTGGGACCTGCCTCCCCTCTGCAGGGAAGGAGACAAGGAAAGTTTCAAGATCAGAGGGGAAAAAGTAAGTGTTTGATATTCACCCAAGAACAGATGTGCTGCAGCCCTGGGGTGAAGCAGGTGACAGCATTCCTCTGTCCTGTGTCACCTCTGGCTGAAAGGGGGGCAATGCATCCAGAGCATCTCTTCGATGCTGCAGCAGGAACTGCAGCAGCAATGCACTAAGTCAAAAGAAGTGCGAGGTCCTGGCTGGGAGCTCTCTGCCAGCTGCAGTGCTGGATATCCCCAGCATCTCTGTGCTGCTGTATTAGGATGGTTTCTCATGGCAGGTTGGGGCAGGAGCTACAAAAAGATTCATTCCCCTTGAAGTGTCCTGTTCACTTCCCAAGGGTCAGGTAGCTGCCAGAGTGACCCACACTGTGACTGGTGTGTTTGGTATCTGGATCACATGAAGCCCCGTCAGCCACCTCTTTGAAAAACTATCCTGGAAACAGATGTTTCTAAAAATAAATTTTTTTTCTCGTTTTATCTCTGCTGGACCCTCTCCCAAACAACACAGGAGACAGACCAGAGTCAGATCTTCCTGTTAAAGCCAGTGGAGTCACATCTCCATACCAGCTACTGAGAACTGATGCATTGCAGGGAACTCCAGGCACGTGACAGCATCTCCCAGCGTGCCCTGGCTGTGAGGTTTGCTTTATCACCCTGGGGAACCAGAGAGGATGTTCGGAAATCCCCAAACTCAGACTGAATTCAGTAGAGCTGCCTGGGTATCACAGTGGCCAGATCATATTGTGAGACCTTGTAGCAGCAGGCAAACAGAAGACACTGGAGTCAAGTGCCATGTCCGAGTAGCCAGCTCCTGCCACCTCCGAGCTGATTAAAACTCTTGAGAGCATTAAGCAGTGGAGGGGAGACATGTGCACAGAGGTCCAGGCTGGTGACAGAGACACAACTGAGTTCCAGCAAAAGAACTTTTTTAAAATGAATTTTTGTGACCAGAACATGTGTTGTGGTTTCCGTTAATTCCCAGACTCTTTTCCCATCCTCTGTCTCAAGGACATAGAATCATAGAATGGTTTGGGTT
>NW_010155595.1:0-2754 GCF_000699245.1 Pterocles gutturalis | reverse complement strand
TATCACAGAAGCAACCTAGAAGAGAAGCCGAAGTCCTGTACCAGAAGAGTAGTGACTGCTATATGTCAGCCACTAGCAGAGCTCAAAGGTCCAGGGGTTTCTGCATCTCCCCATGGAGAAACCCTTCAAAACCTTGGCCAGTTGCCCTCTCCATTACAAAGACACCTCTCTACTCCATAGAGCTAAAGTGTTGCTGCCTTCACCGAGGAGAGAGGTAGGTTGGTCTGGAGATACTGCTCTTGTGCATCCTTGTGTCCCAGCAGAAGGCCCACAGCTGGAGCTGCCCTGGGCAGAGCACAGGGCTCTCTGCAGGGCTGTGCTGGAGGATCCCTGCTTGACCACAGCTGGACAGTGCACACTTAATGTACAGGTTACTGCCAGAGAGCCCGTGACCCACGTTTCACAAGTGAGGTGGCTGTAAATATTCATTCTGGCCTTAAGAAGTGTTGAAGCCTTTGTCAGGAAAGGAGGATTAAAACAGAAACCACAGAACGGAGACCAAAAGTTGGAGGAAGTGGTGAATGTTTTAATGAAAAATACATTAAATTTTCCAGTCAGTTTTACTCCCAACCTGGCAGGAACACTAGGTCCCGATTCTTTTTTCCCTGTTATATTGGTTTGCCAACAGCTACAGAGGCCAGTTTTAAAGTTGGAGCAAAAACATCACACTCACGCTGCTCTTCCTGATGCTTCAGCCTCAGGTGGTTTTCCTTTAAGCTGTGAACACAAACCAGCTGCCTATAGTGCTTCCCTTTTTCTGCATCTGTTTCTGTATCATGTAAGTGAACGTAGATTAATTGTATTTTTCTTCCCCTCTAGATTTGACCATCTTGAATGGCCATAACACCTGCAGGATATGGTGCAGTCAGGGCTTCAGATGGATTAATATGTCCCTTTAGCCCATAGCCAAATGGTAGAAGAAATCCCATCCCAAAGCATGCTAGCTTCTTTTAGCTTGGCTGTTGCAGTACTGTTTTCAGACCTCATCAAATTTCTATAGCTTTGGCTTATAGATGATCTGAGCAATCCTCCTCACTCTCCTTCCTTGTGTACTTAGTCTTGCTTATGTTTTGGGAGTTAGCATTTCATTACACTGAGCAAATTCTGCCCAAATCCATGAGCTGTGATTACATTAATGGAAAAGTGATGCTTTCCACCAGAAATCCTGGAACAAAAGCACTGCCCCTGGTTACAGAGCTGGTCAGTTGTCACTGAGCAGCCAATCTTTGCTTCTAGTCTGTCCCCGGCTCTTAACCATAGAGCCATTTTTTTAATTGCTACTTTAACAGTTTGACCAGCCACTCACACCACCCCAGCACTCTGTTCACCAGAGTCACCAAAATGTGAAATTTTGCAGAAGTCTGTCCAGCAGGGATTGAGGCTGGACGTGGGATCAGAAGTCACCAGCTGATAGCTGCTGGTGGAGCTGCTGCCACAAGAGCTCTGTGCTCACATCAAGCCAAGCCACTATTCCCCTAACAAGAGTTTCTTCCAAACCATTGCAGCCTTTGGCTCATTTGATGCCTAACCCAGCTTTACTGAAAGGTTTGCAGTTTTCTTGACAAACCTGCTAGGATCAGGATTTAACCCTTGTTGGCCAATATGGTGCTGAATGCCATACCTTGGCTTATATACTCCAGGTCTGGGAGTGAGATTTGCCGTGTGTTATCTGACTGGGTGGCTTGCTGTCACGCTTCAACGCAATGCCCATTTTGTTATGTAGAAAAGTTGAGGCGAGATTCATTTTCTTGCAGCTTCCTTCAGACTTCTAAAAATCTGTGGGAGGTGGTGGGAGATGAGAAGTCCTTGTTTTAATTCATCTAAGTCTAAAATTAAATGGGTGTATAGGAGAATAGCCTCTAACAAAGCTGTAAGACCAGCAGGTAGGAAAGATAGAAACAGCAGTGGCAGGAACGCTGTAGAAATCTGCAAGTGAAGCACACGGATGCAGGTCTGGTGTAATTTGTGCTCTTGGCACCATCTCACTCCCCGTGCGAAGGCAAAGACGGGGAGTGAGGAGTTTTGGGTTAGAGCACGCGCTGCAGCCCTGCATCAAAATGGCAGTGCTTTGTGAGGGCCTTTCTTCCAGACTACTTGCTTTCCTTGCCCTTTCCCGACTCTGGCACTGCACTGGTAGGAGAGACATGGTTCTGTTTTCCTGGTGCTTCACTTGTGCCTTTCTCCCCTTCTCCCTCTCCATTCTCCCCCCTCCCCACCTCCCCTGCACTCCCCGTACTCCCCGCTGCCCACATCGAACATGTACAGATTTTACGGTTCACTGGAGAATAAGTGGCTGTCATTTCACAGACGGGCCAGGATGTAATTAGCCACAATGCATCGAAGTAATGGAACAGATGTCTCTTTGTAAACTGAGTTTGCTGTTGCACACTCTGTGTGTGTGACCTGCCGACTGCTCCGGGCGATTCCTCCCAGCCCCCTCGGCCCCCTCCACACTCTCTGTTGCTGAGCCAAGGGCTTAGCTCACATGAAGTGTTTGTGTGTTTGCTGGTTTGTTTTTTCTCTCTTTCTCATGCACTCGTTTCTCCTGCTGGAAGGCCACTGATTATGTGCCGGAGTGTTAGCAAGCAGAACCTGCATTTATCGATGAAGTCATTCAAAATAGAAAAGGTGATACCCCTCTTATGAGATAATTGGCAGTTTTGAGTTGCTCTTATTACCCGATGATAATACACCAGTAAAATCATAAATTACTGTTATGATGCCAGCCTGCCTCCTCTCTTTTTTTTTTTTTTT
>NW_010155594.1:0-2718 GCF_000699245.1 Pterocles gutturalis | reverse complement strand
TTTCTGCCCAGAAAACGAGTCCAGAACCACAATAAGCAGCACATTGCTTCCCCAGAGCCCAGAGCATAAAAACTGAGCCTCCCGCATACACACAGCAGTGGGGGAAATTGCAGAATGATCTCCAATGAAGCAGCCAACAGACTCCCCGTGCCTCCACTGCTCTGGTCTCCAGGAACCAGCAAGTCAGGAAGATGCCTCCTAACCCAGCAGGGCCAGAAACAGTCTCCAGCCTTCCTAGCACAATATTAGAAACCAGAAACCTTGGTCACAGCTATCCCAAGTCCAAAAACTTTCCACATGTGTCCTCACTTGAGAGTTTCTGGTTTTCAACTTCAGGGATCATGTTCACCTGTACATCTGCCCCTGCAGGCAAGCAAGTTTCAACAACTGCCCCAGTTTTTATTGTTCACGTAGCCTTTACCATGAGGTGTGATTAGGCTGTCCCTTCTCTTTTATCTCCTTCTCTTTCTCTCATCAACAACAAAGCAACAGCTTTTCCCATCTCCTGCATGACTTGCGATGTGGGTAGGGGGTGTGGGTTAGGTGCCCTTGCTCTAGATATGTCTTTACTGTGTTACACTGTGAGGAATTAAAAATTACTATCTGGCAAGGACTATAAAGCTAATAGCAGAAAAATTAATCAAGAACAACAGCTAGGGGATTTGCTGCACAACTTAAAACCAACGGGGCGTCCTGGTCACCGAGGCAAGTCCTTTGCTATTGTAGGCACCATGTCCCATAATCATATTCACAAATGTATTCATGGCCTCTTCATACCCTTTTGTTCTTGTGCAAGTGCTGTCCTTCAGCCTAACAGCTGTTTTCCTTCCCTGGTGTCTACCCCCAATATGTTTATAGGCAGCAATCAGATCTTTTGTTTTGCTAGCTTTAACAAGGCGAGCTCCTCCTCCTCTTCTCACTGAGGCTGCCTGTTCCTTCTAGCATGTCCCTGGGTCTGTTCAGTTGATTTTGTCTTTTGTGGATGTGGGATACCAGGTTGGCATGGACGGATTGAGGTCTTACTTATGCCTTCTACACCAGCATGGGCCTTTCCCTTTCTCTTGTGCGAAATACCCGGCCTCTGAATTGCTTTGATTGTTTTATTTTTGCAACAGCACTAGGTGGTTACAACCGGTGGTGGTGGTGAAGTCAGGTTGGACAGAAATCAGCCCATGCCATGTCTCCAGACTCTTTCCATCCCAGCCCGTGCTAGGTCCTCCCAGGGGCTTTTTATCTGAGATATAGTCTTGCAAGGATGGGCCCATGCTCAAATTAAAAATGTTACCTTGTTACCCTTAGGCAAAGACTATTTTAAAATTGATCTGGGCTCTCTGGTCTGGAACTGGATCTCATTTGCAGTTGTGCCTGTTTAGTGCCAGTGACTGTAAGGCCGGACCCATGGCAGCCTGCAGCCGTCCTGCAAGGAGCCACGGCCACCCCACAGTGGTGGCAATCCAGCAGGGCCTCTCCAGCCTGTATTGGCTTTTGTTCCTTAAACCAAAGCTGTTCTTCAGCCAGGTCCTGCTCCCATAGGCTTGCTGAGGCCCACTCAACCCTGTTCTTCCAGCTGTCCCTGCGGACAGGTGCCTTTCCTACACAGGACAGACCGATCTCATTTTTCCCTGCTCCCACTCCTGCCTTGGCTGTGGGAACGGGGGAAGCCCAGCAGCCATTTCAGCTGGAGGCCTCTGGGTAGCACTTCTGGGAAACCTGGTCCAACAGATGAGACAGCCAAACGGCCCCTGAATAAATGAAGCTGAGGGAGGCTCGTTCCCTACCATCTCCTGTCTCTCCAGGACAGAGGTGCCAAACACCTGCCCTGTTGGCTCGCTGCATCAGGGCCGTTTGTAAATTGGCCTTATCTTCATCAAGGAAAACGACTGTGCTCCTGCCATGTATCAGCTGTGGCTGAGGTTATCAAGACAGTCAATTAAAACAAGCCACTAGGGCAAGATACAATCTTCTTCTTCCCTGTTCTGTTAATTTTGACTCATAATCTGGCATGAAAGCTACAGATTGTCTTGGCTTCAGCAGGGTTTTACCTCAGCAGTGCACACGTGGTGGCTGACGTAAGCAAACAGCATACCTTTCCCTCCCTTGTACGTCCTCTGCTTCTGCAGAATCTGAACTGTCATTAAAAAAAAAAGAAAAAGAAAAAGAGAGTTTGCAGCTTTTTTGATTACAAATTAACCCCCAAATGTGAGCAGAGTGTAGCTGATGATGCGCAGGCTTCCCGTCGCTCCTGGCAGCCCGAACAATGGCTGAGAGATGTGCGAAATCCGCTGCCCTTGTTAATGCATCGGCAGCGCTGGTGCGAATGCTCAGCGATAATCCCAAGACTGACAGCATTATAATTTCACGTTACCAGGAGGGGTGTGAGTCAAAGAGGAGCTGGAGGCTTATGGCAGATAGGGAGATCTCGCAGGGAAGGGAAGGCAAAGGGAAGACAGAGAGCAGGGGTGCGTGCCTGAGGGCTCGGCGAGGGCTCGGCATGGCCACCTCTTCTCTGCCCCAGCTCCCTCAGGGGCTTTCTGTCTGGAGGGGCTCTCCTGTCTGGTAACACATGGTCACTGGAGGTGATCTAGTGATAACCATCCCTTATTATGTGGTTGCGCTGTTACTTTTCCTGCTGGGGGGGGGTTACCCCTGCTTCCTCATTCCTCTGACACCAGCAGCACATGGTTGCACCTTGTCCTGGGTTAGGCTGAGACAGAGTTA
>NW_010155593.1:0-2749 GCF_000699245.1 Pterocles gutturalis | reverse complement strand
TTTTTTTTTTAATTTGAGCATTATCTAGCATCTTGCAATCTTTGTCTACAATCAAAGCACTTAAGCAGTCCAGGAGGAAAGACGAAAAAATGAGTGATGAGCCAAATTTATCACTAATCTCATTTGAACACCATAAAACTACCACAGTAGTTTAAGTATTAAAAGAGAAGAATAGGTATAATCCTGTTATTTTACATTTTAGTAATGTTTTTCTCTTAAAAAAATAAATTAATTAAAAGTAAGCTAGTTTTCCACCCAAACCAGCTTCAAACAGAAGTAGGACCTGTTACAGCAGAGGAAAGCCAAGATCAAACAAAACAGGAACTCCATATTTCAAACACTGAAATTTAATTGTCTGTACCATTCTTTCAAAACCTCAAGGTTTTTTATTTCTTATCTTCTCTATATATCATGTACTCTGGTTCTACTACAGCATAATTCAGTGCAGCCCCTGGAAATCACTGTGTGTTGGTATCAACTGAGAATTTGGTCAAGGAGGTAAAGAAAGATACTCACAGACTCAACTCGGTGTGCTTGAGAGCTGCCCAGCAAAATCCCCGCAGCCGCAATCCTAACTTCCCACGTTCATACGCTTGACAACTTTGTGACAGCCAGCTTGCCATTTGGCAACTTGCTCTGTATTTCACATGATCTCCTGAATGAGATGGCCACAGTTAGCAGCCCCATCACCCTCCTCTGCTTCCCAGAACAGCAACAGGGGCAAGTGGGGCTGCCTGTCCCTCCGTGAGCTCAGGAGCCAAGGACCAGGCAACACTCCAGTATCTGTCAGGCAGGGAGAGCACCAGAGCTCAGAGCCCCAGGGGGTGCTCAGCGGGCTGTGACAAATGCAGAGGGAACGGGTGAGCAGCAGACCCCGATGGGCACGGGAACAGGAAAAGCAGCAGAACTGAGAGGGGATCCACTTTGTTTAGTGTTTTGCTTAAATAACTATGAGCAAAAGCATCCGCTAAAAGGGATTTAGGTGGACTCAGAGAAGATGATTGTGACATTGTGACAACCCCCCAAGTGCTGCACAGGTGGGTGCCCATGGCCCTGGGGCAGCACAGGAGGGCAGCAGGAGTGCCTGGTCCCTGGTACATCTCGGCAGGGACAGACCAAGCCACACACTAAGCGGTGCGACGGCTTCAAATATGCACAGGGGGACAAGCCAGCAGCTGTTCTTCCCAAAAATCATTTGCTGATGTAACAAACCAAGTTTAAAAAGACGTTAATATATAGATCAACAACTAACTCTTTAGAGGATCTACAAGCAAAGTGCCTGTAAATGTCAATAAATGTTTTGCTTTATTATGAACAACATGATTTGACCTTGTGTGCCCAGTGTACTAATGAAAAATAAATTGTATATCACAGGCATAACAATTAGTACACACTAACATACTCACATTTGGTTGCTACAGATTTTTTTTATCCAACAAATCAGAGGTTTTCCCTTTTATTTAACTCATGAGAAAAATGAATTGCCTTGGCAAATGTAACTAACTTGGGGTGGAAATGCATTTGAAAGCCAGGATCTGCAAAACACCTTATTTCTCACTTAATGTTAATTCAAACCTTGTTTTTAAGGACTTGAAACATGATAAACTATAACCATATTGAAAATAACAAATTTTGCAATGGGCATTTTATAGGCATCACATAGTAAAGCAAATTTCATCAACTTCTCTTTAAAAAAAAAATGAAAATACGCATTTTGTGTCCAACATTTAAACTAACATAGTTCACGCAGTGTAAGGTAGCTAAAACGCTAATTAGTGTTCCTGAAAAATGGTGAATTTTTTAGCAATTTAAAGTACTGAAAATATTTTCATTTATTTTCTACCCTTATTTCTCTCTTTTTCAGAAATAAAGTTACATACATTTATGTCTATTTTTTTCCTCAACAGAAGAAATAAATTGACGGCATCATGAAAATGGGATTTTACGATGAGTTAGTATTTATCACACTAAACCACTAAGACTTCTTGCTCAGCTGGAACCATGCACATTCCCAGATGGTGTACTGGATTATAATTTCACAAAATGAGTTTACTCTCTCAACAGTTTCTCTTGCAATTTCCTCTGAAAAGTCATCTAAATACTTCCACAGCCTCTGTTCCTACTTCCTGTGGAGTCTCCCATATCTTTTTTATACAGCAATATTTTATTATGCTACCATGGGACAATTGTATGTAGGAATTATGCTACTGAGCTACTTCTATAGGATTTTTATTATTTCATTATAATATTTATATTAAGCTCTTTACAAGTCCTTTTTTTTTTCTTTTTCAATCCACTTCCTTTCACATAGTTCCTCTTCCCTGTACCTGATACCTTTAACAACCAAACTATGACCTGTCATGTTTTTCCATGGTCCTTTCTTCAGGGCAATGAAAAGCAAAAATTCTTCTATGTTAAAATGTAGGTGATCCAAGATTTAATCAATATTATCAAAATATTATATCTCAGATTATTCAACACCTATAAATACACCAGCTGTGAAGGAGACAAAAACCATTCCCTACAGGAGAGCTGCACAAAGCCTAGAAAGAAAACCGCATTTCTGCTGTAAGGAGAGGGCAACTCGTGACCTGCAGCATGGGGACAGGTGCCAACCCTGGACCTGCTGGATTTTGGCAGTGAGTGCCAGCCCCAGGGACGGGAGACAGCGGCAGACGCGCTTTGCTTTCACTGTGGTACATGCTGCCTGTGGCCATTCTGTACGGCAGCGGCCAGGGCCTGAAGAGGA
>NW_010155592.1:0-2756 GCF_000699245.1 Pterocles gutturalis | reverse complement strand
CAACCTTAATGATTCTATGATTCATGTATAGTTAAAAATGAAAACATAAGAGCTATGGTTTTCAGATTCTAAACTTAGTGACAAAAAATACCTTCAAGCCCCAGCATCGTGCGTAAGAGGGTAGAGAGGTCTGCAACAATGTTTTAAAGTGATAATGGTATCTAAATAGATGCCATTTAATATTTTTTTTGTATCACTTACCAGGATTACACAGCCACCAGTGACTGTCAGACCACACTTTCTGTATATTCTCTCACGTGAAATGCTTTTTTTTCTCTCTGTTATACTTCTAGCTGGTCTCATATGTTCCAGTATCCCCTTTCAGAGGTGTATTTTAGATGTTATACTATTAAATCTTGAGTCTTGGGGAAAAAGCTTACGTTTATAAGGACAGAGTGCTGTCTTTCTCGCATGGTCCCTCAATACACTGAAGGTGAAGTATCACACAACTGGGGCCCTGCCTTCATGAGTTGGATATTGATTATGCCTTGACTGCACATCTGACTAAATAAACCTGCATCTGGCAAGTTGTTTATGTCGCTTTGAAAGCATCAAAGTCAAAGACATTTCACTAGCTTAAACTGACATGGGCTGAAAATTAACTTGCTGACCTATTTGTCCTTGTTATGGACTAACTATACTAGGTACCAGCTTGAATCTGGCTTAACTCTGCAGTGCAGAATTTTAAATGAATCGAGAACTTCACTGTGTGCTCTTCCAGTGTTTGTACTGCTTGCCTTCAGCTCTCAGGATGCTCTGCACAAAGAATTTAGCAGTGATTAAACTCTGCTGCACCCTGCATTGTAGCACAGCATGTCCTTGCCTATGCAGATAGAGCCAAATGGTGTAATTACTGAGTTTAAAAAAAAAACCAACCCTGCCTGCCTGCACTCTCTGCAGGGGTTTGAAAACATTCGCAGTAGGTCCTAGCTGAGCTTTGGCTTGCCTGCTTTGGCCCTTTCAACAGCGTTAGAAGAGCTTAGTGTGCTGGGAACCGCACTTGAACCCTTTCTCTGCATTTGTGTGCAGAAGAATGTGTCATATTTGGGAAACAGTGAGGGGAAGTTGGAGTTGTAACGGGAGCATGAAAAGTGAGATAAACAACACAGTGGACAGTGGTAGGGTTTTGGTGCAGTGTAGCCCTTGTGCTGTTCCGGCTCACAAGAGCTAACAGTGACTGGAGGGTTCTCAGACCAGAATCCAGCTGTGGGCTCTCCAGCTGAATTCAGGTGCTGAGGCACAGCAGAGCCTTCCCTCCCGCCTGATGCTGCTACGGAGCAGCGAGGGCAAAGAAATACTCGCTGCTCTTCTATCCCTTCCTTTTCAAATGAGGCAGAGTATCTCTTCAACAGCTTGTTCTTGAGGGACATTTCAAGGCAAACTGGGCAGGCTGAATGCTATCTCTGTCCTGGAACATAAAAAGCCTGGAAAGCTGAGGTGAAAGGGGACCGCTGCACGCGAAGGGGCTGACCTTGCCGGTAAAACTCTTCACAGACCCGTTCACTCCACTGTTTGCTCAGATCCCAGAGCCGGCAAGGGTTGCAAATGTCAGCACACTTGAGTGCAATCTGAAAGCAAAGAAGAGAAGTAGCGGTGAGAAAAATTATTGTCAAGCAGTGCTTCAGCAGCAAATCTGCAGCCATGAAACTCCTAGGCCTCACCAGTCATGTTGGGAAGGGTTAAGATCACGTTTTAGAGGCTCAGCCTCACCCAAATATGCCTTTTGAGGAAAGAGCATTTATTTAAGCCGCAAATAAAACTTTCATTCAGGCCTCCACTTTACCGTAGTGAGAACAAGAGGAGGGCCAAATTCCAAGGCTGCAAAGTCTCTTGGATGTTTCTTGCAAAGCATAAGCCAACAAAAGCCTCAGGCTGGCTCCTGCTGACTGCCTGGCTCAGCATCCATGGCTGATGACAAGGAAGGGAAGAGCCAAGCTGGTGTAAGACTATTTGGGCATCATTGCTCTGCGGTCTCAGTGAGTCACCTTGCATCTCACTTCAATTACACTTCATCTTAATGTCTGAGTATTTTTGTTTACAAAGCTAAGCACGGCGCCCTCTGAGCTGCCCCTGGCTTGATTTCACTTAGTTAACTAGTACTTTTAAGTGCTTTGCAGGGGAAGGAGTACAGGAGGGCAAGAGGTTTTTAAAATCAAGTAACTGCTTCAGAAAAGAAAACCATGTAATTGTCTGTCTGTCTTACTGCCTTGGAACAAGATGTCATGCGCCTTGTTTCTTCACAGATTGAATACAGTCAGTTAGCCTGACAGAAGTCAGAAATCATTCTGGCACCCAGGAGGAAAACATAAGAAATATTTCCTGTATAAATTCAGACCTGGGAACTGGAGGAGGGAAGTCTCCAAGTCACCTTCCTCTCTGGAGAAAACTGATTAGCCTTAATGTTATTGTCTATTACAAGGACCTTTCAAACATTCTTTAACTTATCCTGATCAATCAAGATTTCTTGGTTTTTTTTCTTTTCTTCTTCCACAAGTAATCCATCAATTAAGTAAATCTCACCATGTCTGTGCCCTAGTTCCTACCTCCAAGAAAGCACATGAGAAACTTTTTGCCATAGTTGAGATCTGTAATCCCTGTGTCTTGGCTTTTGCACAACATTCTTGCCTACTCTGTCCAGAAAGATGATAAACCCACCACCCTGCCCTGAATGGTCCATGCAGGAATCTGACAGAAGACTGTATCTGATGGAGGACAGGTGAGCAGATTACTACATGTGGTGGGTTAGCCCTTGGCTC
>NW_010155591.1:0-2687 GCF_000699245.1 Pterocles gutturalis | reverse complement strand
CCCAAACCACTCTATGATTCTATGAAAATTGCATCGCCGCTCCAAGCCACACTGCTAATGTTACGTAACTAGCACGAACAAAACATATGCTTGTAAAACAAAATAGTCAGGTTATAAATTCTTTTTACCAATGATTCTTTGGATCCCAGTACACCATGTCCATGTCTCATCCAGAGGGATAGTATCAGTGTCACTGGTAAAGCCTTGGTTTTTAGTCTGTTTGTATTTCTAGAAAAGCTACTTGATGATGTAAATTTTCCACAGTGATTTAAGAAGAAATAATTTTATTTGTGAGATAACTGGACAAAACTGACACTCCAGAGTATTCGGCCTCTCCAGATTCATCTTGGACTCACAGGATGAGGCAGAACAAATAAGAAATTTCTTGTTCAAAACTAAAGATAATGTGAAAGGAAAGCAGTTCTTGTGTTAGACAAAAAAGTCTGATATTAAGTGCCCTTTCTCTTGGGGAGGCCATTTGGAGCAAAAATGTCCTTTGTTCAACTTAAGACCTCCCATACAGACCGCAAATTCTGATTAAGCTTCTATCCTACTTCTATAAATAAATAACACCTACATTAAAGACTGCAAAAAGGAAAGCAAATTCTGTTTGAACTACTTGCATTCATTTACCAAATCACATTTTTCTGCACTATGTGTGTGCAGATGAGGAAACAATTTATCAGAGCAATTTTTTTACTAGTTTCTTAGGGGACTAAACCCGAAGAATTTAATTACCCAATAGGTTCTTCTGGCTTAAAAATCAGTATTGGTCAAACTGCACTAAAGCCTTTACAAGGTCAACAAAACCTTTACATCAACCCTGCAGAAAGATTCCACTGTAGTGTGGAAAGAGAATAAACCAAGAGACAGTAACAATGCAGAGGAAATGTTTAAATGACACTGACAACTGCACTACACAATCTAATAGAAAATCATTGTTTGATTAATTTATCAAGGACTCAACTCTAGAGCAGTGATTAGGATAAGGAATCAGATGGCTAGCTACTGTGGAATAACTTATTAGCTAAAAATAAGTAGTTAGTCAAGGAAAGAGAGATACATAGCTCATATGAATTCGGAGTTTCATGAAAACCTGGAAAATCAACACTATCAGACAACTTTATATGTCTCTATAATTTTATCTCAGAAAGGTAATCTATAGGAAGGGCCCAAATAATCTACTGTATTATAGTCCTGATAGAACTGGCAACTAATGGCAGTACATGCATTCAGGTCAGGCAGACAGAAGATCAAAGGGGACTTTACAGCAGATCAAAGGGCACACAAGGTCATTATATACCTATATTTTGTGGCTCTTGTTTTTGGTTTTCAAGGCACTAGCAGTGCTTTTGGCATAAAAGTACTCTCTGGTCACATAAAAAAAAAAAAATCTCCTTTCCATGTTTTAACTAAAGAGATTTTCACAAGATACTGTGTTATCTGAGGTGATGATCTTTTACAATGCAGCCTTGTTATAACTTGCCTCTGTGGGAAACTAACTTTAAGAAACTCTACTTTGTGGTATAAAGTCTTATTTTAAGCTACTTTTATCAACTGCATTTTGAATCTTGCCACAAACAAGATAGATTAATTTGAGGCATATATAAGGGCAAATACGCCACTGACAAAGGGTTCCTTTAATAACAATAACTGTGTGCACTAGTTTTCTCAATATATTCTCTAGAGCAGATTCTGGATACTGCTAAAGTATCACCAGAAGTTGCCTCCTCAGGAAATAATGAACTCTATTTGCACAGCCAAAACAAAAAGTTTATAAGAAGGCAATGAAATACATACAATCTATTGCAAGCATCAGCCCTACCTATACATTTATATCTCATCTGGAAAATAGAAGAAGCAACCAAAATTGGTAGCTACATGTGGTGCAAAACTACACAAAACCATTTTGAGAAAAAAAATTATTGCAAGAACTGATACGTAAATAAACTACAGGTCAGACAATAAGCAGAAAAGAATGCGTAAACTTGAGGGACTGATTTCCTCCAATCTGTCTGCAAAGACACCCCCCTTTCTCTGTTCCCAGCACAAGAGTTATTAGATGACCTCTGATCCCACTCCTCTCTTTAGATTTTGAGGGAGCCAAATCGTTTACACTCACCTGCTCAGGCAGCTGCCCTCCCTGAAGGATCTTCCTGCTTCCCAACAGTGTGAGGTACAACTGGAGGAAGGGCTAGGACACACTCATACCTCCCTGTAAAATGCCTGAAGGGACAACTCAGTCAAATAACTACACCAAGCTAAGTGCAGTCTACTGCACAATAAGGAGCAGTAACCCATGCTGCATTTGGAAGGAGGAAATTGACACTATTAAAGCACAAACACACTTCGGAATACCTGCCAGAGAGCAGGAAATTGAGCTAAAATATGTTTAAAGCCTGTCCCCAGCAGTTTTTCTCTCCCTTGAGTGAAGAAAATTTTATTCTCTTTCATTGTTGATGAATGCCTCCACTGAATAGTAGCCTCTCTTCCCCTATTTCCCTGGAGAACTAAACTTCTCAAGGAATTTTAGCAATGTTTGGGTTTAGTGTTTTTGAGTGGCAAAATTTCCAAAACTCAGAATCAGAACAGAAAACTACTGTATGTAATCTGTATGTTGAGAATTAATTAACTGCTGATAAAACACTTTTATAACTGGAATACTGTGTTGTTGCAGCACCAGATAA
>NW_010155590.1:0-2731 GCF_000699245.1 Pterocles gutturalis | reverse complement strand
ATATATATATATATATTAAATGGAGGAAAAAAGCATTAATGCAGGAGGTAGAAGAGGGATTTTGTCCTGACATGTCCCAGACAGCCTGGCACAGCAGCAATGGTCTTTCCAGAGTCTAGGGTGCTCACTGTGATGGCCATAAAGGACAAATAACCCAAAATCTTGGTTTCTCACAGCCAAAAGCAGTAGTCGTATTGCTACGGCTGAAAGAAAAAACCAGGGGGAGGAAAGGTGAAGGCCCCTTTCTGCTGGTCTCGGTGACCTCCAGGAGGGGGAGAAGATGGCCATGGCTATATGCTGATGTTCTGGCAAGGCATGTAAAAGCTTGGGGGAGATCAATAAGACGACTTCACTGATTTTTACAAAGCCCTTTATTTTTTTTTCTTCATCTTAAGGCTTATAAAAACTGTTACTCGAAACCAAGATGTTTAAATCTTTACATATGTACAATATGAGAAATAAATAATGTTTTTAAGTCATACAAAAACCACAATATACAAACAGGGCTTTGAAACCACTCAAAGTACGGCATGGTGACAAGTCACAGATACTTACCAAAGGCTTCAGTTATTGAAGCCTTTGCACAAAAACTTGGAAAAACAGAAGAAAAAAAAAAAAAGGAAAATATCTCCAAATGTGCTTGCTTTGGTTGGACTGAAGCTCTACAGAAGCTCAGAGAATTAGAAGTACTTGCTAAAAGCCTTCAGAACCCAGTGCACCATCTGGCAACACCATTTTTTTGAGATTGCCTTTCTGCACACCAAAAGTTCAAGAGTTGTTACACCAAGTCTCCTTCCAAAAAAGAAAAAAAAAAAGTAGTTCACCTCTGCGAAGGTCCACTCTGCTGTAGGACAGCTGTAGAGTCTGTCAAACTCGAAGCAAAGCCAAGTTCACCCAGCACCAGGGAATCCAACTGGGATGTTGTGCCAATGAGGGTAGGATGGTGTCTGTTTGGCTCAGTTCAATATTTTGCACTAAAAATAAGATTTTCATTATACTGGTACTACAACAGCACCTGAACAGAGGTGAATGCTCTCTCAGTAGTTGAAGGGACTGGTGCAAAGCTCTCCTCAAGCGGTACAAGTCGTCACCTTCCTCATCCTCTCCAGTCAGTAGAAGGGCAGCTGCCATTTGCCTTTTGCAAAGAGAGCATTGAGACCGGACAGTCTTGCTGTGGATGCTGAGTGGGGACCAAGGAGCATTCATCACCACCATCACCTGCCATCTGCACCATGTTCTGCCCTGGGTACCGTGAGGATGGAGTCCCACCTTCTCATAAGATAATATATTGAGATTTCGTTATCAGCCAGACACAGGACGGATTATTTAAGGCAAGCAAAGGACAACTTGAAGATAAGTGGCATTGTGCTTCTTCCCACCCCTCCCCTGAACAACCAACCCCACACTCTTGACCTGTGCTGGTCTTGTCTTCCCATATCCCATAGTGCTACTGGACCCATGGAAACTCCTACGCTAGATGTTAAATTTCTTCTCAGCAGCTCTGTCGCCAATGGTCTGATGGGTGGTTGGCGTGGATATTTCTCAACTCCACTGGTGGCAAACCAGAAGATCATCGCTGAGGTCTCGAGCTGTGACGATCTCATCCGTGGTCCTGGTGAATGGGAGCAGGGTGGGAAACGCAGCGTGTGCCAGGTCAAGGGAAGGTTAAATGCACAAACCAGGCTCCCTGGGGAAGGCAGAATGGAGTTTTAGTAATTCTAGGTCTAGGACCACAGTCCATCGATTGCTCCTCAGGTTCTTGCATCTGGTCCAAGATGGTTTGTCCTGAAGAGCTTTAAGTGCTATCAAGCCAGGTTTTTGCCAGAGCATCTTGCCACCTGCGTGGTCTCCATGCAGCCAGGCTGCTCGGTGGTGAGTCTTCAGAGTAAAATCTTCAGAGGGAGTTGGAGACAGATCTGGGAAAAGCAGAGAAGAAAAAATAAAAAAATCTAGTTAAACGCAGACATTAAAAGGAGTAGGAAAGAATTCCTGAGGAACTCTGGGACACTAGGAACAGGTTTGGACAGTCCAGGTTGGTATTTGATTCCGTCCAAGCAGCACTTTGCCTGGTAGCTACTCCAGGAGAGCCTGGAGCAGACATTACACACGCAAATAGGCTGCAGAGAGAAATTACAGGTCCTGACGCTCGACTCCGCCTGTTCAGCTCCACGCGGTGTGGACAGACATTTGCAGACTCCATCCCCAAGTAGGGAACTATAATATTCCAGGGACTTGGCAGGAACGGAGAGCAGTTGCTCATCATCTTTGGGAAGAAGGATCATTTCCTAGAAACCACGGTGCTTTGGAGCTCAGATCTGCTCCTCTGCCTCGTGGAAAAGCTGGGACTAAGCAGGAAGGGCACATCTGCCAGCAATTCTGTTTCACAGGGGTCATAGAGTCAACCAGCCTTTTATTGCACCTGCAGGAATATTTACTCAATCTTTCAAGACTTGTGGCAGCACGATTTGCACAGGGGTTCCATTCACAGGATTGTTTGCTACCGTGTGTAGCACCGCTTGCTGGCTTCTGCCAAACCTGGAACGGGACCAGCTTGTGTTTCTGAGCTGAGCTTTGCTAGCCCTAACAAGCACTTTGTCTCTGGATTAGTAAGCGCCAAAGCTCCAGGTTGACAAATTGCAATTTAAGAGAGGCCAAAAGGCTGGGCTTCGGCTGAAGGAGAGCATCATCTAGTCAAATGAGCAGGGACTCATTCAAAACATGGACTTACTGG
>NW_010155589.1:0-2665 GCF_000699245.1 Pterocles gutturalis | reverse complement strand
AACATTCTGTGATTCTGTGATTCTGCGATAGGTAGGATACATCCCACTCTTGGTATCTGGAAGGTGTCTTTTTGGATCTTGTTCTTTACCATGTAAATTAACAGTCCAAGTGTTGATAGATATTTAAATATTAATAAATGACAACTGGAAGCAGAAATTTGGAAGCAGATACTAGAGTCACTGTGTCTGAATGACCTTTGTTGAATTTGATTAGACATTCTTCATCCTTACAGAGCAGCTGGGCAAAATGGAAAGAAGTGATTTACTCAATGCACAGACACCACATGGCCAAACAGCTCAACATCTGGAACAAGACAGGTGCATACAAGGTCAGGGTGTAGTGCAGGTTTTGTCTGAATTAGAAGGAGTTTCAAGGGCTTAACTAAAATTACTTAAAATGTGAGCACAACAAATTGGTTTAGCTTAAAATGAGTTTTCCTTAAAAATGTGTTCTTTAGTTTTAATGATATCTACTTTTCTTTAAATGAATCTGTGCATATGGTTATATAACTGACAGCCAGTTATGAGCTGCTGTTTACTGATCTGGGCTACATGCCTGTTTAGCTTAAATTTAAATGTTCGTTATTACGTTGTTTTTCGAGGAGGTTTAAATCTTGCACAGAGATTACCTGTAATTCAGTTATGCTCAACTGACAGGATAATTTAGTAAATGTTTACAATTTAGCTGAAGCTCTGAAACACAGGAAATTAGCACCTATATTGGTTTTAGTAGAAGCATCTTTTCAAATTAATTAGGGCAATTTTGAGGGCAGTCTTGAACTGATAATACAGCTAAGACTAAATCTGTGCTAAATAAATATAAGGGTGGTCCACAGTGCCTAATTCTTTCTGCAGTCCCTGGTTTGCTCCAAAACACCTTATCCAAGAGCACACTGCTTTAGAAAGCTCTTAGTCCAAAATGATGTAAAGCAAGTCAGTGGCCGTTAGCATTGACCTCTTTTATTCAGCAGTAAAACTCTAGCTTCTGACCCTACAGATGGTACTGACTGCTTTCACTAAGTTGCCTCTTAAACTAATCTGCATTAAATTGGTGTCTGGTTGGACCAAGCTGATATTAACTCATTTTTTTTTTCCTTCATTTTTTTTTTCCTTCAATGAAAGAATAACTGTTGGAATTCAGTCTTTCCTGGCATCTCAGAAAGCATGTCATCTGTAAAATTTCTGCTGTTTTTGATTGACTCATTTATTTCTGTTTAAAAGGCTCATTCATAGTGTAAGTTGTCATGTTTCTACTGTTTTTTTTAATTATCATGTTCTGAGGATTTATTTGACAGTTTTCAAATCTAGTGTCAAATTAATGTGATTTCTTTCAATCCACTGGCTTCACAGTTCATGAATTTGTGGTTATTCTTACTAACTTTTCAATATAAAAATTACCAGACTGTATAAAACCCGATAAAAATTATATAGCAACAGAAAACATAATCATCTGGATTCAGGGCTTCTTGGTTTTTTGTGCCCAATTTGCTCACTACAGGAAGTCACAAAGTCATGAGTTGAGAAATACTTCAGAAATACTTGCAAACTGTGAGAGGCATTTGCAAAAAGCGTTGCTTAAATAAAAAACACAGTATGAACTCTTGGTATAAATCACTGATAGTTTTTTTTTAAATGAAACTTACTTTGGTATCAGACACACAGTGCTCTAAGGTACACTTAATGTTCTTGTCAGAGAATGATGTTCAGGACTACTGGGTCAGCTGGTGACATTGCTGCAAACTCTGTATCACAGATTGCTCTGAACTAGCACAATATCAGAGAAGAGTAAGAAACTTCAGAATGCCCAGCATTTTTGCACCAAATCAGTGTTGATGTAGAGAAAAAATGAGCTAAGCCTCTCTTTAAAATTCAAATTATCACTTTTAAACCTGACAAATATTTTTCTGGGAAGTGTATTTAATTTGAGAATAATAATATGAAAGCCAAATGTTGGATTTTGAAGACATACTCCACACTGCATTCTTTGTTTTTTAGTGTTTCAGGAATTTTACTTAAAATTTTCATTGTTGGTTACTTAGAGGTAAGCAGTTACTTTACTATCAGAAGTATGAAGTCATCGGTTTGATACAGATTATCGAGCAACAGAAATAGGGAAACAAACTGAAAACATTTCAAATTCTGGTTCTGTAATAAACACTGGAAACAGGAAGGAGAATATACAGAATAAAAAATGCCAAACCAAAACCCCCAGCTTTTCTTTGTAGTTTATCAGGGAAAACACCAAGAAAAAAATAAATATTGCAGCAATATTTGTTTTACTTTATTTTTAAAAGCTTCTATATTTACAAGTAAATTAGACCCAACCTTTACTCTTCAAGGCACATTTTAGTGTTATAAACTGGGCACCCCAGAATTAGGTTGACATATATAAATGTGTTAAGTTAAAATACTATGCCAGAAGTTATGCAACAAGGAAATTCTGCCAGCAGACCTTTCATGTCTTGGCAGTCACATGTAAGTCAGTAACAGCAGAACAAGGACACTTCAGTTTCTCACTTCTGCAAACTCAGTTACAGAGGAGTGAATATACCACAGGTCACAGCATGATCTTGACACTGGTCCAATGTACTGGTCAATAAGGCATAACCCCAATTTATCAGCAACATGGACTCTGGTTAATATGTCACAAAGTCCATATGATGAC
>NW_010155588.1:0-2732 GCF_000699245.1 Pterocles gutturalis | reverse complement strand
CCATATCCAGCATCCCATGGCAAACATCAAGGTGGCCTCACGTCCAATGTCCCATGATGAACTCCAGTTTGACCTCATACCCAACAAACATCTCATGCAAACATCAATGTGGCCTCACGTCCAACATCCCATGGTGAACGCCAGCGTGGTCTCGCATCTGACATCCCACAGCAAAGACCATCATGACCTCCCACCACAAACACAAGCATGGTTTTGCATCCAGTGACGTCATTTCCTCCACCATACCTGAGCCCCCAGGGGTTCACAGGTGGCCCAAAGCTGGAAGGACGTACAGGACACCCTTTTTACCAAAGAGGTGGCTTTTCAACAGCAGCATCACGCTTGCCCTTGCATGGGCAGGAGCAAGCCTTTTCCCTTTCTGTCCAGATGCATGGGGCAGGCCCTTGTCCTCGTTGGGTAGGCATGTGATGTTGTGACAATGTCACCCCAGCAGCGAGGTGGTGTGAAGGGGTGCATCCTTTCCACTGCCCCTCACCCTGGCACAGTTATGCGACGGCACCGTCCTTGGCCAAGCATGGCTGCACATATGGCAGGATCCTGAGGTCTCACTCTCCCTCAAGAAGGATGGCCTTCCGTCCCCCATGTCACTGTGCCACCGAGGCCCTGAGTGATCTTCATGCCAGAGCTTTGCCTGCCCCAGGTCCTCCCCCTTCCCCAGCGTCTCACCCCATGCATTGCCCGCTTGCCTTCCCTCAGTTGCTGCACAGAGGGCATCTTGCAGAGGAGGAGCCCACCCAGGTGCCTGGAAAAGCTGCAAAATAAGGGTGGATGAGCTTGTTTTCTTGTTGTCTGCTTTTTCTTAGTCCTTTGAAATAACCACAAACATAGCAATTATTGCAAAGATAAAATAGCAAGGATTATGAAATCCTCACAGGCAAAGCTCTCCATCAATTAACTAAATCAATCCTTGCTTCAACATATAATCCACAAGAAGCCACAGCAAGAGAATTTTTTTTTTTTAAAAAGCACAACAAATATATATTTTTGTGGAAGAAAAGGGTGGGAAGGAGAGAGGAGTGATTTTTTTATCAGAGCACAGAATAATTTGGGGTGGTTGCACGTAATGTACGAGCACCAAAAATATCTCAGCAAGGAGCATGCTGAGACATACTGCTGAGGCTTGAAAATGGAGCCGAGGGACACAAGGGGTGTCAGGAGTTTGGAGGTACACATACCAAAAAAAAAATGCCTGGATCAAGATTTTTCAAAGTAGTGCATAAAATCAGGTTCTTCAGTCAACATTTAGGGAAATGAAGAAAAGCTCTCTGGAACCACGAAGCCCATTCCCCCACAGCACGGACAACGCTGGTGTTTAATCCTCTGCATCGCTCACTGATCTCAACATCAAACCAGCTCCTCTCCAGGAAGGGGTCAGCCTGCGGGATGCCGTGCTGGGTGCACTGGTGGAGAAGCTCCTCTATGTCTCCTCGCTCTGCCATCGGAAAATGGTTCCCAACAGTCAGCTTAAATTTCTCCCAGTTCAGACCCACTTCTTCCAGTATCAATATCCCCTTGAAACTGAATTGGCTGCCACCCACTCCTGTGCCTTCGGTTTGGGGAGCAAAGCGAGCATCCTGCTTCTCAGCAGCCTCCAGTTTCCTGCTGCAACCACAGATGAGGCTGAGTGCCTGATTGCTTGATTAATTACTATTTTAAGTGTTGCCTAGTGAGTCTAGCCAGGGATCAAACCTCAGCATCAGGGGGAGATGCCAACATCAAGGCAACAACCAGACACACGTCCTCTTGGGGCACCCCAAAACCAACGTTTGTGTGAAAGGGGAGTGGTGGGCACCAATAAACACCATAGAGAATGCCAAGGCTTTGGAGGGGTGTCCACCAAAAGCTGTCGACTCCCGAGATGCTTGGGTTCACTGCTGTAAAATGGAAGCAAACTGGCATTGATGTGTCCTACAGCCTTAGCACTGGGCTGGTGCCTTCAACAAGGCCAACCAGCCTATTTTGAGCAGGTAGAGCTGGGTTTATGGCTCAGACGAGCCTCTCATTTCTCTCTGTTCACCACTTCTCCATCCTCTGCCAGGCACTGCACTGCACAAAACCCTGCTGGGCTGGAAGAGCTGGGAGCTCCCTGGGCTCGCTGGGCAGACGGAGCTGCGTTTCAAACCTCTTTCTCTCCCGTGCTTTGTCTTCCTTTTGAAACCCTCTTCTGCTGTGGTGGAGAGAAACCATAAGGGACAATCAAAAAGGCTAATAAAAAGTTGAAAACCTTCTTAAATGACAGCTTGGGCTTGAAATGTGAGTCTTCTGTTTGTTTTTCTTTGTAGCTCGATTTGAATATCCCTGCTAATTTTTTGAATATTGCTGTAGTGCACAGAAGAATTGCTGATGACACATTTTTCCTAACACGCGCATTGCACAAAAGGAGATTATATTTTAGCCTCTTTTAGAGACTATAAAATCAGATTCATCCTAATGAAACAGCAAATAAAAAGGGTTTTCCCTTTTCTTTCTCAATCTCTTGGCATTTTTCCTCCTGTGGTTTTATTCTTCTCCTCCCCCCTCCTCTTTCTTACGTTATCTGTGTTTCCTGCTCATTTCAACTTGATGACATGTTGCTGGGACAACTAAGTCTTGTAACCTTCTTAACTTTGCCATTGTCACTGCCTGGAGTGTATTTAGGAAGAGTGTTTTAATTTCTTTTCGAATGCACAGCGCCTGCCCCGTAGAAAGATATTCGAAATGGAAGGGGGGGG
>NW_010155587.1:0-2705 GCF_000699245.1 Pterocles gutturalis | reverse complement strand
GTCGAATCCACTCCCACCCTCAGCGTGCCCCGACTTGATCCTTTCTACTTTCTTTTATAACTCCCTGTGCATTCTGATTTACCACCCTTCTAAGCTGCTTTAATTATTTTTTTCCACATAGCTTTTCCAGACATATATGTTTCTTGTCTCAGAGTCCCTCTGTGACTGTTAAATCTTTCTCAGATATGATGAACATAAGCCAAAATACCATAATCTTCTAGAACGCTACTGATTTATTCCAGTGACACTATAACTTTTTGAGTATTAATTTTCACCCAATTTCCTCAGTGAAAATTTTCCCTAAGCTATCTATGTATGGTAAACAGGTAATTTTCCCAGTTGATCACAATTAATTTAGGTTCACTACTGAAGAGTATATTGTTCCAAATATTCCCAATGGTGTAAATTACATTGCTTTCACCAACAACGAATTCTGTCTACCACAGTGTTACCATTTCACTTAACCGCAGAAGAGCTCTCAGAAGTTTTTAGCAGTCTTCTTTAGTCTTAACACAAATTATTTTATCTCATGAGCAAATTTTGATTTCTCTGTTATTGCTCATTTCCAAATTATAATGAGCAAATTAAATAACATCCGACCTAGAATCTGTCCTTGGAGAATCCAAGCTGTGACAACCTGAATGAAGGAATTTTTAGAAATTATGTGTGTGATCTTAAATGTCTCACTGAGACGCATAGTGAAATCTCTTATCCCATGAGAAAGAGACTAAAGAAAAATTGACTTAATCTAAAACAAATGAGAGTAGTTACGCAGCCACTGTCTGAGCAATAATAGGAGGACACTTTTCATACAGAAGTCAAAAATGCTCTGCCTTAGGAAGAAAGACATTTTAAAGACTAGTAAAAAATTAAAGACACTCCTAAATTTTTAGCCATCTGTGCCAATCTGCATGTCTTAAAATGAATGCCTCCTGCCAGTTTCACAGGGTCACCGTGTGAACTGGACATTCTGAATGATCAGATCCATTCCCCTCCCCTATCACAGCCACCACACCATGTTAATCCCACCAGATACCTACTGCACTGCATCTTAAAAGCTCTTAGGTATTTTGTTCCGACTTCTCTCACTAAAAAGCTGTTCCACAAGCCCATTGTTCAGACAGCCAGCGACCTTTTTTAATTTCTAGTCTACATTTATTCATGACCAGTTACTGTGTTCATGTCACATTTAAACTTTACAAATACTTTCTTTGCTGGCATGTATAAAAATATATTATTTATACTAAATATACTATACAGTATGTACTTACATATATAGAATCAGAATATATTTGAAGATAACAAACACATCCCCACTCAGTTTTCATGTGGTTAGCTTAAAGAAATCTTCTAATTTCCTCCAAAAAAATATTCTTCATTCCCCAAATCATCCTCATAAGCCTTTTTTAAGTCAGCCTCTTGAAAACACAGATGACCTCAGTTGAACACAGAATGCCAGATGAAGCCTCTCCTATCTTGTACAAAATTGTACTCATACTTCTTTGTCAACACTGGAAATACCTCAGCTATTACATTCATGACTTTTATAGTTATGTAAAACTGCAAGGGTAGCCCTATAATTTAATTTTAACTGCTCATTTACCAGACTTTAATATGTTAAGAGTTTAAAAAAAAAAAGAAGACATTGTTACACTTTAGGACAAAAATACAGGTATCAGGTTTGCAAACAAAGGTAGGAACTACAGGACATAGAAGCCCATCTTGGCATTCATCGTGCTATCAGAACATTAGATAATCAGAAAACAGCAGCATGATAAAAATCACAAAAATGAAAGACAATAAAAAAAAAAGAAATTTTGCTTTCATCAACAAAGGTGAGAAAGTGAGCTTGCTCACAGTCAATGAAAAACAGAAAACAGATGCGTTTACGATAATACAGTATCAGACTACATGATATAGATGATAATTTCAGATTAGCAATAAGATTACAAAAGTTCTGTTTTATAGATGATGCTCCTCTGCCACCAAATACATCCTTCGTTATGAAATTTCTGTCTGCATATGGCCCAAAACCTTTGAAACATCAATAAATTGGGTGAGATTTCATCTCTAATAGCTTACTTACTCACCTGTTAGTGTTCTTTAGGATAATACTTCTGTCTTTAAAATTTTATTATTTTTCTCTTTTTTCCTTCTCATCTACTATCCATACAATTTCAGGTCTCATACCTGTCATGTTACTATCACTACTAAATTTTACATCTCTGCAGTACACTGTTCTTTCTTTGTTCATATCACCTACCAAAATTTCAAAATAAGATTCCTTTTCTATACCATATAAGTTTCCTTAGCGCAGGTCCACTGCGGTTCCTTGCTTCCCGATTCACGCCTAAAAACACTGGTCGCAGTTACCCTCTGCTGAAGCACCCACTCGCGTCTCTCCCTGCCTTTGCTGGCACCAACTCCTAAACTCACACTGTCTAATAAGAACCAGCACCAGGAGCTCCAAAGTGCAGGATCTGCTCTGCCTGGTTTTAAATCTCATTTATGTTCATTCTGATACTTCAGCTGTTATTAAATCTTACAAAGTCATTATAAATCTTGCCACTATCACTGCTTTTCTTCATGGTGTAGATGCTCTTAGCAAGCAGACAGTTATGGTTTTGGGGTTTTTTGCTTGTGGGTGGAGGAAACTCCAACGTATGCCTTTAAAAATAATAATAACGATTATTTTTTCACTTCGG
>NW_010155586.1:0-2730 GCF_000699245.1 Pterocles gutturalis | reverse complement strand
CACACCGGCCAGCCCCGCAGCCGCACCGACTGATAGGAGAGATCCGGAAAGAGGGAGAGGGAGGGAGCTGGGGGAGGTGATGGAAACCCTGCAAGGCAAGCCACGCTGGTAAACAGAAACTGCATCAACACACACGGAAAAGAGATCAGAACCTGCAGAAAAGCAGAACATCTAAGAAAGAGGAAACGGTCAGAGGCCGGGTGAGACAATGCCATGGCATGTGCCTTGTTCCAGCTTCAGGTACAACACAAGCACTCGGTGTTGCCCTACAAGCAAAGGCTTCTCCAAAATACTTATATTTTTTTTAAGCTCTAACTGAACTTGGTGCTTATTTTTGAAAGTGTCCCAGAAACAGAGCACAGTTATGAGGTATTTATAGCTTTTAAAGCCAGTTATGATTAATTTGAATCCCAAGCCTCCCAGCTTCAAACCACAACCTCCATTCCCATCTTTTCAGTTTTTCTGAGGAGCACCGCGGTACAGGAGGGGTTCCTGGTCAGAGGGAGGGGTGCCAGCCCCCTCCAGCAAGGCAGCAGCATTCCCTCTGCCCTCGGACACACCACGTAACCTTCCAGCTCTCAGGGTGATGTTGGCTCTTATCTTCATGATGCTTGAAAATACAGGAGCTATCAAAGAAGAATCTAGATTTGTGCAATCAGGTATCAATCTCGCTGTGATTAACCCGTGAGCTCCTGCGGACCAGGGGCGGGCACCCGGTGTGGTTTAACTGGTCCTCTTTAAAGGTCACACCTTTAATTAATTCCTATCAACACTCCAACGGGCAGGTCTATATTACTATCTTTTTAACCATTGGTAAGGCGAGTGCAGGTTCTCCCAGCAGCTTTCACCACCTCGGCTGGCGGCTGGGCTCCGGGCTCCCCTCAGGGAGGGCTCAGCGAAGGCTGATGGCACACCACTGATGTCCCTTCACATCGGACTAGCGCGAGGACCCGCGTGACCATGGGTTCAGGGAATAACCACCACTTCAGCTGACAACATACATCAGTCCCGGGGTCTCTACTGCGCTTCGAGGCCGCTCCTCCAGCTGTGCTGTGCCTGGATGCAGCGTCCCGCTCGAGACAACCGCCTGCACAGCGGCAGGAGGAGCTCCGGCCACGCCACACTGCCGGGCTGCCTCCCCGGGGCCACCGGCACCGCTCCCGCTGACCTGACCAGGGACCGCTCTGCCTTTCCCTTTACTCCTGGTCTTTTCGGACACCTTTCTAAACTTTTTAGTCTTGGCTTCTTACCCTGAAAACACTATGAAATAACCTTTTTCCTTACTATTTCTTACTTGTACAGAAAGTGAGATGAGCAGCAAGATATTATTTACAAAAGACAAAAATGGGAGAGAGAAATCGCACGAAGAACGCAGAAAATCCCAGGGAACAGCCTGCTGAGTAGTACTATCCAGGGCTCTGGTGCTCTGCAACTCACAGGATTTAATTCTGAAATAAAGTACAAAAGTACATACCTGTACCGCTCCTCCTGCAGAGTCTGCATTATCAATGAGTAATCCCTCTGATAGCGAACCTTGAGGTCCTCAAATGATTCTTCCAGTCTTGCCTGTGTCTCTCGAATTTCTTGTATCTCATGCAGTATTGCATCAAACCCTGAGCTCTGCATATCCAGAGTGTTTGTTTTGGAGCTGGAAGCTCCCACAGGGCCCCCTGTGGTGCTGTTGGCTCCCACAGAGCCCGACGTGGCACTGGAGCAATCCTCTTCACTGCCATATTTTGGGCTTGACTGAAAGTTCTGAATAACACCTAGAGCCTTGCCTCCTGTCCCATCTTCCTGGCCTTCTTCTAAGGAGTCTTTCAGATTAGCAATGTTGTCTGCACTCCCAAACTTGTTTCTTATGAGAGAGGCAATCTCCCGGGGTTTGGAAACCACAGCTCCTGCTGCTGAATGCGTGGCTTGGGAGAAACTGGAAAGCCCACCTTTCACGCTGTCTACTACTCCCTCACTGAAGCCAGTGACTTTTGCTCCAACATCTTTCAAGCCCTGATGCATATCCCTGAAGACATCCTTCGGCTGCCGAGGGATCCCATTCTGTTCAATCTCTCGCAGCTTTCGGTGGTAATGTTCTAGTTTCTTCTGCAGCTGCGAGATGGTCTGGGCTGACTTTTGGTTTTTCTTCTCAAACACTTGCTTAATGCGGGCACTCTGCTGCTTGTCTGCATTGTTGGCCAGTTTCAGGTACTCTGCCACATTGTCATCACGGGCCGTTTGTTCGATTTTGATCTGCTCAGTCAGCTTCAGTATCTTCTGTTGCAGGTGTGTGATCGCCACTTTTGTACGTTGAGGGTCTGGGGTCCCATCAACAGAGTCTGCATTGATGCTGCCATCAGTGCTCGAGGCCACTGCGCTGGAGGTCTGCGCTAGGCTGCTGACTTCCAATCGCTCGATCTAGGCAAGAAGAGAGAGAAACATAAGCGCTAATCACCAGCTTCACTAATATACAACTTTTCCTTCTTTTGTGCCAAGCAACTTGACGAGTGGATGTAACTGCAGAAATGCATTTTTTTCAGTAGCGCAGGGTACGCTACCAAGAAATTGAGCTTCGTGTGCTTTAGAAACATTTAACAAAAGCTGAGAAAAACCCATCACCCATCCTTAACCCAACTTCACGACCCCAAACAACCACAAAACCTCAAGCACCAACACGCCATCCAGGCTGAGTTCTCCCAAGTTTTGCTGCAACACCCCGAGACCGCCAGCCCCAGGACC
>NW_010155585.1:0-2736 GCF_000699245.1 Pterocles gutturalis | reverse complement strand
AGATGTCTCTTTTCTTGAGTTTAATGGTATTCAGTATATTTTCTTAAAATTGTTTATTCACATTCCTAAAAGTGTCTGGTTAATACCAGCACAGGTTTGCAGCATTTGTGAGTAAAGGGAATTTTTTTCTTGCCCTCTTGCAATTTATACCATGCAGCATGGCACTGGTGCATTACATTATATGGTTGCCACTGAAGTCCTAATACATTCCTGTGTCTGTTATTGCAGCATAAACCAAGGCCAGAATTTGAGTTCCTGATGTTTTATTTAGAATTTTGGTTGCTCTCTCAAAGGGAAGATTCCAAAATGAAAAATATTATCGTTCTGTGCAACAAGATCCTCTTATTCAATTTGACAAGAATGTGTGAGCATAGGTACTTCTGAATATTACCACACCAAAAACTTTCAAAAATAGTTTGCTATTGAGAAGTCTAGTATTAAAGAGAATATAAGACTTGCAAGCTCATCTGAACAGTAGGAATCTTTAAGATTTTTGGAAAAAAATAGCTAAAATTACAACCACAATTGTAGCACTATTAAATCTAAACTGCAAATCTCATATCAGGTATTTCTAATTCTTAACCCTAAATTCTAGTTTGAGTCTAATTCATGCTTTCCTGGTTCATCCATTCTAGCACAACCCCTAGAAAATAATGCAACAACAAGCATTAGAGGCTTAATATTGAAAGCTTATTAGGAGAGCTGGCTTCCACTTAAAAAACAATTTAGTGTTTCATAACTGGAATTGGAGTTAGTAATGTTTGCCATTGGGAATGAGCTTATGCTTCTACAAATCTAATTTCAACATATAAAATATGCGTCTCTTTTTAGCTCAAATGCAAATAAGTTATACAATTTAAGCTTTGAATGTAATGAAAAAGATGTTTTGAAGTCTTAATTATAATTATATTCCAGAGCATCAAATAAAGCTTTACGTGTGCAGTTTTGTGCAAAACTTAACTCATAGACTGATTCAGATTTGTTTCTGGTCATCAACATTTCTGTTTCCCATGGAGAAGGACTTTTTGTTTGTTATTTTCCTTCAATATGAAACTCAACCAAGATGTGCACTTAGCATTTGGTGTGAAGTCAAAAGACACTTGAAACTAAAACTTCTGGTTTCTGTTTAAATCAGTCAGGCTTATGAGCTTAACCTTCTTTCATATGAGACATTTTTGGAAACAGAGGTAGTTACTCATATAAATGCCTAGCTAGATATAGAGATTCATAATAAAACCACTAGTCCACTATTTCTTTAAAATATTTCAGACTTCTGTAACCCCATGAAGTCACATATAATATTCATAACGCATTAAGGCTTTTCAGTAGAGTCCATATCAGTGAGATTAAAGCCTTTGTGGGGCACTAAAGTGGGCCCTAAATATATGATAGGAAAGCAAGCAGGTACTAACTTTTCCTGGTAATTCTGTCCAAAGCATTGTCTACAAATAAATTCCTGTAGATAAAAGCTTGTTATTTTGTGGTGGTTTGTATTGATTTTATTTTACAGTTTTGTCTCTTTTGACTTTTCTCTGTTTCTATTTGTTTTGAACTTATTTCTGCAGAACCATGCACAGGGACTACTCATTTCTATCTACAAACATTGGCCATTACAATTTCAATGAGTGTTTCACTCATTTATCGTTGCTCCCCTACATGCTATGTACTATGCTGCGTTCAAGGCAATGGAAAATTAGTGCTTGTATGATTTATGCTTGTGCAGGGACAGATTGTCCTCTGGTGTAGCTCTATGCCTACTGACAGAAAGATGACAATTTAGCTTGGTGAGGATGTGACTTCCTGCAGTCAACAAGGAGGTAACTGTAAGCAGGATGACTTTCAGGAAAAATTATAACCATTCGTCATTTAAGAATGTCTTTGTGAGATTAAAACAGGAAGAATGTATCATTTTAACTGTAATATTTTCTTCAGTCTCTAATATCTGTGCTTCTTGAGATTGTCTTTCTGCATATAAACATCTATCTATGCATACATATCCAAATATACTTATAAACAAATATGTCTGCAATGATTTAAAAAATGCTGACATGACTGACAACCCCAGAGGGAAAATAATAAAGAGACTGAAGACATCTGTATCCTGAATCCCCGTATAATCTTGCTATAATAAAATAGAAAACAGTAAGGGAGAATTCTCTCTGGAGAATAACAGAGTATGTAGTGGACAGGTGATACAATAAGTTTTTAACTTCAATGTGCTACACTGACTTAGCATCTAAATACTATTTTTCTTATTATGTGTTTCCTCAAGTGAGTGATTATTTAAAGAATTTACTTAAAAATAACAATAAATTTTGCAGATTATTATAAAACTCTAAGACAAGGCAACTCATAATTTTATGCTACCTTTTACATATGTAAGAGAAACAAGATAGCCTTAGAAACCTGTTTTTTTTCTTACTTGTGATTTTAGTTTTTTCTTTTTTATGCAAATGCTATACACAGTAGGAGGATGCAGGCCAAAGCAATTAGTAAGAGGAGTGTCTGATGTCAGAAGAAAGATCAATCACTAGAAAAAGAAAGGTTCGAAGTGAAAAGAGCTTGATAAAGAGAGGCTAGTTCTTCATTCTTTTTTTTTTTAGTCTCTATGAAACAGAAAAAAAGGAATAATTTATCTTAAAATTTAAATTAATTGCTAGGTGACCAAAGGGTAAAATGACAGAAAGTCTCAATGTAAATTATAATAATTATAAAATGTTAAACAGATTCACTCTT
>NW_010155584.1:0-2676 GCF_000699245.1 Pterocles gutturalis | reverse complement strand
AATGATTCTATGATTCTATGATTCAAACCATAGTGCAGTTTTCTCCACACTGTGCCTGCTTTCTTGACAACTGGGATCTGAGGTTTTCCATATGTCAGCTCTGGTGTGACAGTCAAGCCAGTCTGAACCTTCCTTGTCTTGGAGAAAGTTTCTTCTCTGTGATTACCATAATGGTGGAGAATAATTGGTTTGTCAAACCCCACTTCTTTCAGCTTGGATGTTTGCTCTTCTCTGTTTACATGAGGGAAGAAAAAAATTACACCTTTGATTAGTTCTTGCTAAGCAGAATCCTCAGCCAAGTCTTCCATTACTTTAGAATGAAGTTTGACCTAAGCAGAAAACATACCTTGATTTGTGAGTTTCTCAGCTGAGACAGAAATGACCAGAGTTACTAATTTAGCTAGGAATTCAGGCAGCCTCACAAACAGCAGCAAACAGCTTCATCACCCATTGAATTTGTTACAGATATTTTGGTGCTTTTTCAATGGACTCAGCCCATGACTTACAATAGAGTGCAGAGGTTCAGACTTCTTACTGATCAGCATGGCCAGTGTGAGTTGACAGTGAAAATATATATTCCACGCATCTATTGCACTACTCTTCTTTGCTATTGCTTACTTCATCCTTCTGAGAAAGAACAATACCTAAATATTTAAAAATTTCTTTATCTAACAGCCAAATTTATATGTCCCATGACTGCTCATGAGAAAGAAACAGTGAGGCTGGCTAAATTAACCCAAACCTAGGAGACAGCTATTTAGTCCTGCTGGCCTTTGGCTGACCTCCCTTTCAATTAGATGTTCTGTGTGTACTGTTCTACCTGTATATATGAGCGCAGGCATCCATACTTTTATCTGTAAGTCTTTAAGCAGTTATAAAAATGCACAGGTCATCACAGTAGTATTAGGTAAACGAAACCACTAAAGGAAAAATTGAGCACAAAAGCTGGTCAGTTTTGAGGAAAGCTAATTATGTAAAACATCAGCTGTTAAAAATCAAAGGAATATTTTTGTCTTCAAGCCAATATTTCTTGCAGTTTCAATTTTGCTTAAAATATTGCTCAGTATAAACTTTTTGCTGACCAGGCTAAGCATAAATATTCAAGAACACTAAGGCAACTCTCATGGCACTGACACAGGAATCTGGAGACAGCATCAGGGTACTGCGATATGAGGAGCAGCACCTTTTTTCCAACCTGATTGGCCAAATGAGTTTGCAAATCTTGCAAACATGCTCAGGTCCTGTAAAAGGGAACACCTTGCTTGTAGGTAGACTCTATTTGTGGCATAACTGTTATCTTCAATTACATTATTAAAACAGCTGACTGCAGAGCTTTTCGGAGCAGTAATATGGTAGATCCCAGAATAGTTGCACCACAGACAACCACAGGTATCCTCAGTGTTTGGATGAGCTCTGTCCAGTTCTTAACAACTGTAGACTGGGGTATACAAAAACCCAGAATCCAGGAGGATAAATGACAGATACATTTAAGAAAGGTCTCTAAAACATTATATGTCTCATGGGTGGGAAGACAACAGCACTCATTTAAATAATCAGAAATTTTGATGCTTCCAGTATAAGCCTCAAATATTAAGCTTTTTTGTTGCTTTTCTTTTTCTTAGCTTTGGAAACACAATATATAGCTATTGGAGGCTGACACATAGAAGTTGGTTAAACCATACAAACACCAGTTTTTGCTGTAGCATCAATTATTTTGGACTTTGGGCTACTTGGTTCCCCACGGAATAAAGTGGTGATAAGAGCCCATTCCACAAAGAATATGCTAGTGTACTACATTGCACAACGTACAATAAATTGTAGCACTTACACTCTTAAAACCACTTGATTTTACACAGCCACTAGCTGCTAAACCTATTATTATGAATTACGATTTTTTCACCTAAGGTACAATGCTGATTTTATTAAAACTATGTTTATAATTTTGCCAGTGTACAGGAACTGTCAGTTAAATAGCAGGATATGTAACAGCTGAAATTCAGAAACTGTGCTGTAGATACAGAATTACACCAGTCAACTTTAATAACGGTCCTTGTAAGTAATTAATGCTTATGATTAGTTATCAGCAAAGATTTTTTTAATTTAAACCTAGGCTGCTTTATAAATTCCAGTGCTTCCTCCTCAGAGAATTGATTAGGTAGGGTAAATCTTAACTATTTCTGATACCTCCTCCCTCCCTTGATACAATTTTAGCACCATAGTTGGTACTCAGAGAATGGCTGATGTATTTGGAAGCGATGATACATGGCCAGCTCTCTCTGGGGAGGGGTGTTAAGCTATCTTGTGCTAAGTAAAAATAGAAGGCTTAAGTATAAGGAGCATGAAGAAGTCTAAAGGCCTGATTCTGGCCACAATATCTTATGGCAATTTTCTTTCAGGCCCTGGCGAGACAAAAGGCTAGAGACCAAAGAAAATTATTAAAATGCAAAATGGTTTTCACAGACCATGGTTTCTTTTGTAAAAGATATTCAAACAGTTTTTCACAACTATTGGAAAGTTTATCTGCAGATTAATCATAATCAGAAAATATTGTCTCACCACTAATCCCTGAAAATGTCTCTATTGATATGATTCTTGTTTTTCATTATCAGTAGTTAAAAGTCCATGTTACTCTTTCAAGAATAGTGAAATCATAGAATCATATCATAGAATCATTAA
>NW_010155583.1:0-2650 GCF_000699245.1 Pterocles gutturalis | reverse complement strand
TGTTCTTCCCATAATTCAGCCTAACCATATCAAGAGGCCGCATTGTTTTGTCAAAACGTAAACCAAAGGCTGCAGCATAGAACATTAACTGATGCTTGGGAAGACTGTGTTCAGAACTATCGATTAGGCCGACAGTAAATTCTGCTGAACAGTGACCTGACAGTATCCTTCTGCTACGGAGAGATGTCACACTAAAAAAGCAGAGTCAGTCCTGAGACCTGACTGACCAGACTGAACTCTTAATGTAAGTATTTACAGAGCTATTTTCTAAACGTATTTACAAGTTTAAGAGAAACAATATGGAAGATAACTGATTAAGAAAACTAAAATAACTGTTTAAAACCACAAGATTAGCAAAGGTATAAAATCCTTTATTTTCACAGTTTGTCATGATAGGTTAAATATCTAGAGGAAAGGACACTGTCACGGATTTCACATTTGTCTGTAATTAAAAAGGTAGATTAGGAAGAGACTCAATTATGAACCAGCCTATATAATTTCATGATTTATTTTGCTGTCAAATATTTCTTCACATATTTTATTGACTTCTGCATTTATTGTAAATGAAATGTGTAACAGCTCTGTGCTAAATGAAAACTGTACAGACACGAGACACTGTACAGTACTCCCACAGCTTGTGTAAAATAACACAGCATCCTCTGTTTGGTGGACTTGTGAAATGAACGTCACTAGATAATGCTCCACGTTCATGACAATGTTAGCCCTGGCATACCATCACGTGGCAAGGCACAGTTTAATTGCTGTTGCCAGGTTTGAAGTTCGTTTTCTACCACAGTCAGACACTCTGTAAGTGTCAGTGTGATGCTGGATGATGTTTCATGCATCCCTTGAAGCACTGCTGAATTTACAGTGCTGTGTTATGGCTTGGTAATTATTAACACTGCTAGCCCTGGAACAGGGTCAATGGCGCATCAACACGAACAGGAGCAAGCACAACTTGCAAACTGCTGAGTCATGGTTTTGTAGAAAAAGTGATCATTGCGTGCCCCTTAACAGTCCCGTTACAATGTTTTGACCTGAACCTGTACAATCAAAGTGATGGTTTTTGTTTGCTTTTGTCAGAGACAATTTTGGATAAGTCACTCTTTGGTAAACTCAAACCATTTCAACACATTTACAAATACAAAGAACGAGATTTAAATAATGTTAAGCTTGTGACACAGCGAAATTCAAGAAGTATAAGATTAGTACCCATATCCTGCTCTGCTCAGCTCCTACATCCATGGAAAAAGCCACACCAAGGCACCACAGCACAGGTCTGAGATCCAGGGTTAACAATAACTGTACATTTCTTGGATTTTGCGTGTCTCAAACTTAATTTATCAAAACACCTCTTTTTGCATTTAATTACTTAAAACAAACATTTAGGAAAACAAACAGTATCAGAAACACCAGCATGTTTTTAAGTGGCTAAACATACAGACTACCTTCCCCAGACACACACTTTCCCTTCCTGGAAACAGAAGTTCTGTTGTTTCAAGGAGAGAAACATCTCCCCACCCTCTGCCTCTTTATTTGGGCAATCTTAGGACAGAGAGGCAAATGATGTACTCAGCTGAATTGAAACTGCTCCAATGGAGCCGGTGGGGTTTGTACTGTAAATCTGTATATGGTGAAATTAATTCTTATTGCAGAGCATCACAATATTAAGAACTAGTGTGTCTAATAAAGCTACTGCACAACGTGCTCCACCTTTACAGGAGCCAAGAAAGCTTTATGAGATAGCAAACCTACCTTTTTGCTTTCCCATAATTTAGGAATGAGCTTTTATTTTCTAAATTTCATGAGTCAAACAGCATGTTCACAGATGTATTTTCAATATTTGCTAAACAAACGTAAGGCCCAATCATATAAACCCTGTGTTTTAAAGAAGCACGTGATTAATTCAGTTCTGTTCATCAGGCAGAATTCTGCACAGTAGTGTTTGACAGTTCACGTTTCTGAGGTCTCTTAAGCTATTGGGTTTTTTTGTTGCGGTTTGTTTGTTTGGGGTGGGTTTTGCTTGTTTCTTTGTTGTTGGTTTTTGGTTTGTTTTTGTTGTATTTTTTTTTCTTTTGCTTAACTGTTACCATTAGGTTTCACATTTCATATATTATACTGACCTAAATGATGAAGTTAGCACCATAGTAAAAAAAACATTTGGTGAAACAAAAAGATTTAGAGTATTTTAAAAGTTGTTGATAGCTCCTTTATGCAGGAAACCACCACTGAAAACAGTAGGGAAGACATAGCAACTCTGTAGTACTCACACATGAAATAACAGACATATTGCTGGAAATTCCCATAGAGTATTTGTTGGTTTTTTTTTTTTTTAATACAAAAAAAAAGTACAAATTCCAAGTGCTGACATATCACTTGGAGCTTTAAGTAGGAAGTCAATGTGCACCTGAAAACAGCTCTCTGTGAAGAGACCTATTAAAACACTGCTTGGAAATACTGTAGTTTAAACTGCAACACTGCTCTCTGGGTTAACCCACCATGAAGAGCAATGAAGTTCAATTTAATTACCTGGTATGGTTCTACAGTACGAAATGAAGGTAGATTCTGAGGCCAGTAAAAACACATTTACAACCACAATGCTACTTTTAGGTTTGCTAATATTTTTTTGTGTTTTTTTTAAATATATATA
>NW_010155582.1:0-2708 GCF_000699245.1 Pterocles gutturalis | reverse complement strand
AAGTCCGCTCAAGAAATGACTTAACTAAGAAAACAGAACAGATCCAAGATTTTGTCTTAAGATGTTTTAATCAAAATAGATACATTACAATTATTGTTAGTATTTATTGTTAATATTATCTTAATGCAGGTGTCATTTTACAAAATCATAATATACAGGGAATTAACCTGCATTCTGCCAAGGGAAGCAACGCCTGAGTGAGGTGTCTGAGATGAAATGAAAATATCTTGCAGAAAGTTTCATCTGTTGGTGTTTTTTGTGGCACAGATAAAAATGTCCTCCACAAAATACCCTATCACCAAAAGCTCTTGTAATTGAAAGAACATGTCTATATGGGAATAGTCCTTCTGGGTGAAACTTTGAAGGACGTGTTAGCCTGTTGCTCCTGTGTATTGAACTCTGCATTGGCAGGACTGTCCAGAAACACAGAGGATGCACAGATAAATCTAAAATATCCTGTGAGGTATTTTGCTGGAAAATGTGGATGAGCTCCACCTCTAAACTGGTGCAGCCTGGCCAGCTGTGAACGAGGATCCAGGTCATTGCTGTGCTAGTGCGACACGATGCCTGAGCTATGCTGGTGCCAGAGGCTGTTTGGTGGAGCAGTGCTGCAGCTTTCCCTGACAGCTGGTCAACAGCCCATGCAGTATCTGCAGGAAAGCAACCTCCCACGGGTCCCTGCGGCGTGGAAATTATCCAAAATTGCCTCAGAGCATGAGCGGCTGGTTAGGAGCTAATGACCTTACAGAAGTGTTGCTGCCTCCAGGCTGGTTACATTGGGGATGGTGTTGATCTGGGTGAGCTCTTGCTTCTCAGCTGGCAGCTCCATTTCAGAGCTCAAGATTCTTTGGTATCTCAGCTGAGTGAGGACCACTGCTGCATGCCAAAGTCTTGCAGTGGTGATGTTGCTTTTCAAAATTGATTTATAAATGCCTTTGTTCAGTTCAGCCAGTCCCAACCTTGTTACAGCTGAACATCACTGAGGCAAATCAGTCATATTCTGTATCAGCAAATAGCTAACATTACTTTGTCAGAAAAGAAAAGGCTGTGATGGAGAATAAATACGTTTTGAAATATTGTTATAAATTAACTGTATCAATCAGTAAATGAGCTGACTATATGGAAAGCAAATAGCACATCTGTCTTGTCCCCTGACCGGGCACTGTGCCTTCTCTCTCACCAGTTTTAATTCTCTCATCTCCTGCATGATCACATCTCTAATGGAGGACCCTGACTCTGCACTTGCTCTCTGCTTTCCACATCTGGTCCAGTGCAACCCCACTCCAGGTCCACACCTGGAGCATGGAGGTCACACCACATTATCATTGGCCATGTGTGGACTAGTGACCTGAGCACTGCCAGGAAACATTTGGAGGCTCTGTGAAGCAGTTGTTTGTACTCTTAAATGGTGAGATGCTCCTTGGCATGATTTTGTGCAGCAGGTAAGGCAGTGCTGCTTCTCATCCAGAGTTACAGACATCTGTTATGCTCTGTAGCACCATTTTCCCATCAGAGTACTATGTTTCTTCCTAACAAAGTTTTAAAAGTGCATAAAATGTTTGTTTGTTGGCTTGTGTCCTGTTTTGGATCCAATACCTGATTACTTTTCTCTAAGTCAGCAGTGGAACACTGTTAAATCGTTTGTGACATTCTCTAGGATTTGATTTGATCCATTAGTCTCTGACAATCTGTGTGCTGGAAACATTATCTAAGATATAGTTTTCAGTCTGAAGCTGTGCTCTGAAGGTGAGACCCTTAATATGAATGCAAGTGGAGTTATGTGGGAGAGGCCCAAACAGTCTTCCAGATAAGGTCCCTGCACTGTTGGACTGTTGTGGCTTTACCCCTGGTTAGCAGCCAAACACCACAACAATTATTTAGACTTAAGCGTTACACCAAAAGGTCCATAGTTCATGCCTGTAGGTAGATATGTATGTATGTAGGATGACATAGTCTCTGCATCAGATTGCTCAGATTCTAAGCAGATAGGTGCTATGTAGGAAAAAAATACAAGAACATTTTAATATATCATGGTTGAGCACAGATACATGTTGAGTTTGTAGTTCAAGGTCAGTTTGCTGTGATCCTGTATATAACATAGCTGTTTATGATTAAATTTATGACAAATCCTCTATTACTCTGTTATCTTGTTTTAATAAGTGCCCCTGTCCTTACTTTCCTAGTAATTTCTGCATTATTTTGTCTGTTAGACCAACCCCCAGAACTTATGCCTGAGCCATCTTGCTCCCTCCTGGTGCTTATCTCTATATTGAAGAGGCCCATGAGATGTAGGTCCTCTGGGCTTGTCATTTAAAGCCTTTGTCAAGGATGTGGCAGAAGTGCAAGGAACATAAGCACAAGAATTTCTCAAGATATAGAATTTCTTTCTGATATCACTTAATGACTACTGGAAAGTATTCTGGGACATGTTCCTCTCTCACTGTTTGACCACCTTCTAACCCCTTTGTCTATAACCGTCTTCAGTTTATCTGTGTTTCATGAGCAGTTTGGAGTGGGGGGTGTCCTCCTCCCCTCTCTGTGGGTAAGGCTTTCTTGTGCAATGGGATTTTCCTTGAGCAAAGCACAACTGTGGTTCTTCAGGGTCTCCGAGTCCTTGCCCAGTGAATCCACTGAGAAGTCTCAACCCTTTAGCTAGGTTAGCCCTGGTATTATATAGCTAGACTTGTGGTGGAGCTTAGGGAGGAGGT
>NW_010155581.1:0-2639 GCF_000699245.1 Pterocles gutturalis | reverse complement strand
GAGGTCTTTTCCAACCTTATTGATTCTGTTCTATTCTATTATATTCTATCCATGTCTGTGAAACCTCTCGTGCTTGTCCCCATAGCTGCCACTGCAACCAAAGGCACATGGGGTGGTTGCCCCTCCTGCCCTGCCACACCATGTCCTGGCCAGAGGGTCAGAGAGGGCATCTTCCTGGATTCATTGTGTAAAAAACCTTTGCAGGGATAAAAAAGGCCAATTTAAATGACCCTCCGTCAGCTTTGATTACAAATGTTTGCTGGTGTATGGTGGAGAGGAAATTAAATGTTAAATATTGGCTTTTTCCTTAGAGCTTCCTCATGGCTTCACTGCTCCCAGGGCTGTTAGATTTGAAATAAATATTTGTACATTCATACTGTTATCTAAAGGATGAAAGATTATTCTGATTGAGTGCTGTGCTGGCTGCTAAAACTCTGTGAAGATCTTTGTGCTTATATTAATGATGAGGCCTCTACAAAATGTACACAATGACAAAAGCCTGACTGCACTTCTCAAGCACTTCTGCACATCTCAGTCCACTGTTACAGCCCCTCTTCAAGGGCCTTGTGATAGTCTTGTTCAAACTCTTCCACTTATTTCCAGATGAAGCCAGAACAAGGTTGTCTGACAGTCAGCCCCAGGTGAGGGAGCTATAGGTGCGTGGCTGTGGGCAATCAAACGGGAAAGCAAAGGACATGTGAAATGTTTGCCCTAGAAATCTTCTTATTCCAACAAGATCTATACTGTCAAGCCTTAAAACATCACAAATTAATTTGAAACATGAAAGCTGAAGTACTTTTGTTCCCTATCAGCATGCACCACATCAATCCTCTGTTTATTTGTGCACAGCCTGCGTTTTTTAAAATATGCCTATTCGGAGATTTCTGTGATAGGAAGTCTGATGTGTATCACACTGCTAGTTTGCCATCTAGTGGTATATAAAAAAACTAATTTTATATCACATTTCATAATTTAAATGGAAAGATGCCTCAGAGATGTCCAGAACACAGACATGAGCTAATTTTTCTGCTAGTTGATTTTCGTCATCTATTAGCAGAAGACAGTCCATTACCCTCTGCTCAACGATCATTTATCAACATTTATTTCTAGAGTCTGCACTTGGTTCTCCAGGAGCAGAGACTGGCTCAGGATATGGACAACTTTTGGACTCCACAGAAGAACTGCTGTGTAGATCCACTTACTGCTCACCACCTCAGGCCTTATTGCTTTCAGTGTTACCCTGGTCTTTTGTGAGGCTATGAGAACAAAACTATCTATTTTTATACAAGTATCAGGGAATCTCAAAAAGTGGAACCCGAATGGCACTTCAGAAAGCATTGTCTGTATGACAAAAGGCCTTCAGTGAGCAGGCACGTCATGGGAGGATCAGTGAAACCTCAAGAGCTCCTGGCAGATTTATCTTCACTCAGTTCCACGAAAATGTCTGGTTCTCATGAGTTCACAAGCCTCTTTGGGCAGCACAGGTGGGCTGCCAGGGTCATGGTAGTCACCCTGTAACACCCAGGTCTGTAGACTTCTGGAGGCAACACTGCAAAGGGAAAATACCACTTCTCTGAAGAGCCTGAGAGTGTTGCTGAAGAACAGCTCATCACCTCCCCACTGAGCTACTATGGGACAGGAACCTCATCCCAGCCAAGGACTTAATCTTATCGGTCTGAAGAAGAAGGTTAAAACGTCCAGGGAGGAAGGTTGGGTTGGGGTATAAACAGCAATCCATCACCTGCAATTAGAGGAGTTGAGAAAGTGGTGAAAAAGCATTTCAGGTCATGAGTGACACTTGTATGTAATGTCTGGGTTTCACCCTAGCACAAGATTATAGCCAAGAATATTTTCCCCTTCTATAACTCCCATGTCCTTTATTCCTTTAAATATTATAGGACCATGGACTACATGATAGTAATCACTTGGATATTATTTATTGGTTATTGGGAAGAGACAAACTACTGTTACATGGAGCCCTGAGTCCCAGCACTGCTAACCCGTCACTCTCTGAAGACTGTCACCTGTTAAAGTCCCTGGAGTTCCAATAGCTATGCTGGCAGCATGCTCAGCCAAACAGACCACTCAGGACTTCAAGCAATTTTGATCAGACAGTCATTTCTGATTTAAATACAGAAGGAACAAATTACAAGGAAGAAGAAAACAGCCTTGCTTTGGAAAAAATTTGCTTTCAGAAAAGTCTCAAATATGAAACTCCCCAGGGAAAGGAAAAGTGGGGAGAAACATTTGTTTTATCTCTTTGAACACAAAAGGACAAACAACCATTTCCATTGGCTGCAGAACTTAATCTTCTCACCCTGACTGCAGCAGTGACTGGAACAGGAGACTGGCTTCTCAAAAAGAACTGAGCCTGTGAATGGAAGATGTCAAATACCTGTGATCTGTTGTGTGACACTACTGCTATCATGCCAAGCAGTTGCTAAGGAGCAAAATGGGAGAGACAGAAGCTGGAAGAGCCATTTTGAGAAACAAGTACTGTAACATTGTGGGGAAAATTTCAGTTCTGTGGCAAACTCAGTGGATACGAGCAATTTACTCTGCAGGTTTTTTATGCAAAACATTGCCTTGCTAGTTTTATTGTGCTTTTAAAATCACTGAATCACAGAATGTTAGAGATT
>NW_010155580.1:0-2718 GCF_000699245.1 Pterocles gutturalis | reverse complement strand
ACACAGACATCAAAACTCTCCACCAAAAGCACATTGTGGTTAAATCATGGACATACACACACACGCATACAGAAGCACATTCACACCAATATTTCTTTCTATCAGGTAGCTGAATACATCAAATTAAGATGTTTGCATGCTCAGACAGTGTACAAGCAGCATTGCCCAAATTTGTTTGAGGCATTGTTGTAGTTTTTTTTTCTCCCAGAGTCTTTTAAAGAACTGTACAGCTAGAATTTGGTTTAGAGGCAGCGTATCTGAAGTAGCAGCTACCTCATAACTAGAGAAATATGAAGTATAAGGTTGGTGTTTACTTTTAATACAGGTCTGGGGTACTGCTGTGGCACAGAATAGTTTCTTCCATTCATTTTTCTGGAAGACATACTTGAATCTGGAATGCAGCCTTGTATATATTCTGGGGGTTTTTTAGAGTTCATACACTGATCTAATAAAACCTTATTTGACCATTATTTTTGGTAAATAGAAGTCAGTCTTAAGAGTGATCTCTGGTTTCAAATATCCTTAATGGGGTACAACTGAAATGTATTTATTTTGCAGTATATATCAGAATGATATCATGCAAGATTTCTGTTCACTGTGTATCTCTAATTGAAAGAAAAGCAGTTAGAACCACAAGATCATTATAATCCAGAAAAAATGAAAGGCCACTAAATTATATTCATTTGCAGTGCGATGTTTGCTTTCTAAAAAAATTCACATACTACTAGATTAGAAATGGCAAGAAAACACAAAGTGTTAATTAAGAACAGGTTCGCAAAGAGCCACCAGTTTTGGTATAGATCAGTAAATATTTCTGAGATAGCATGAAAAACACATCTACATAAGCAAAAGGTGTTTCATATTTTTGATACTGTAACTGATATCTAAACTCCAAGGTCTTCACAGAAGTGTCACACTTGAAGCAGTTGATGCACTCTAAAGAGTTTTGACCAAGAAAATTATTACGATTCATGACTGCTGATCACTGCAATATTCTATCTTATTTAACAAAGTCCATGGGAAAAAAGAGAAACATATTAGGCCTCTGCTTCAGCAAATACTGAAATCTATTTATATGCAAATAAGATATTCATTATTAGTATGAGAGGAGACATAAGCATAAAAGAAGAAATAAATTATCACTAGAAAGCCTTAATGAAATCTATTTCAAAACATAACATTTTACAAGAGCCCTCACTCATGTAATATTTGTTCAAGCCTAGAAGGGAATTGGAGAATTCTGCACTTAGATGAGAACTGATACCACATTATTTCCCATGCCAATTTGTTATATAAAATGCATTTATCCCTCCTTAGGAACAACTTGATAATTGTAAATTTACTGTTTCCTTACAAAGAAGTGTGTTCTCATGCTACAATGCAATTTCATGCTCATTTTCCTACTGGCAACTTTAGATTATTTCCATTTTTTGTTGAACTATGAACATAAGAATGCAGAAAAAGATCAAGATTGCACACTTTTATTCTAAGAATATGAATCTTCAAAGAATAAGGCAACCTCTGGGAAAACTTGATTTCATGGCTGAAAATCCCAACGTGGATCCAGCACCTGCTTTTTGTTTAAAAAAGCCCAACCAAACAAAAAAACCCCAAACCCTTCCTGCCTATATGTCAATAGTCTAAAATCTGTTTCACTGAAATAAAAAATGTTGGATAACTCAACTGATACATACAGCGAATACCACAAAGAAAAGGAGGGAATAATTTAATGCTAATCCCCTACATTTAAAGCCTTCAATAGTTGATGGCGAGTACAGATGTCAAAATTCAAAATATCAGCTCTTCTTACTCCTCCAAGACCATGACTATTTTCCTTCCCAGAAGATGAGCTCATGTAAACTATACTTAGGGGGAGATAGGCACGGAAAGTTTAACACTGCACTGTGATATCTTTGGAAAGACAAATTAAAGTATCTTTTTTTTTTTCCCCCCACAGATTTTCAGCCAACTACCCCAAAAGCCATTCTCTGAGCACATAATTTTAAATAAAACCTATTTCTGTGGAATCCTGTTGAGTACCTTGGGAACTTCATTCAGCAGACCCAGAAAATTCCACTCCTCTACTACTTTTAGCCCCAGTTTCAAGACAAAAAATACTTCAGCGTGCTGTAGCCAAAAGAGAGGCTTGCTGCATCTATGAGATGAGAGGAAACTAAGCAGGATGTTATTAATGTCTGCTTGGCTTGAATCCCAACACAAGCACACTGGCATAACAACTAGTGGCAGTAGGGAAGTATTCTGTAACATTGCTAATGGATAAACAGTAAAAGCACATGAGCACTTTCTAATAGAGCTGAGCAAATGCTTATAAAGAACAAATACACGCAGTCGGATTGAGACTTGTGGTGTCACTGCAGAACTGGGAATAAATAGGAAAACATGTGCAAGCAGTAAAACTTGCAACAAAGGATGTATAAACAGGCAGGGAATGTGTGTCATGGAGCCAGAACATGTCCCAGTCCCAAAAATAAGATGAGATGAACTGCCTGGAGCAGATGAAATCATCTCGCTTTTCTTTTAAAGAGGAGATGAGAAGCATAAAACAATGATGAGTGCTGAAAAAATGGGGAAGAAAAAGGTCACTCTTCGGCATCAGCTCCCCTTACCAAAGAAGGCTGGAGCCTGGCCACTGAGACCAGTGCAGACCACAGCCACCAGTGCTAATGGCCCAGCATCCGCTCCGTGGGGCGGTACGGG
>NW_010155579.1:0-2725 GCF_000699245.1 Pterocles gutturalis | reverse complement strand
AAAAAAAAAAAACAAAACAATTTTATGGTATTATTTAAAACAAGCCACCCAAAGGCCAAAGGTCTCTGTTAATTCTGTTTTTTTTTGATAATGTTGTGTCATTGCCAGACAAACACTTCCCTACCTCTTTATTGCTGTCCTTCAAGGAAGATGTACAGAACCTTTAAAAACTGCATTAAAGAGCATTTAAAGTAATCATTTTGGAAGTTCTGTCTGTGAAATTGGCTACAATAATCATCATGTGTTTGTTTCATTTAATTGTTATTGATTTCTTTGGCCTTTGAAATACAAATCCTCATTCATCTGGAGATTAAAATGTGGAAAAGAAGCAGCAGGGCTGTACTGTTTCCACTGGGTCAGCCCATTAGGTGAAATCCACCATCTTCTCCTCTGCTTGAGCGTGGACTTTCTGTTTTGCAAGTTCTTGTGATCCGTAACAGGTTTGTTTGGGTTTTTTAAGGATGAAATTCTGAAAGCAGCTGTGATGAAATATGGCAAAAACCAGTGGTCTCGTATTGCTTCTTTATTGCACAGAAAATCAGCAAAGCAGTGCAAAGCCAGATGGTAAGTGGGAAATGCCGTGTCTGGGAATATGAGATTCATAATTTGTGGGAATTTAGAGGTGACCACACATTAATTTATGTCCACGGAGAGACAATAGTTTTAAGATTGCTTGATTTCTGCTACTGTGGATATTTTGAATTCCTGTTGAAAGTGATGTGAACAAAAGCAGCCAATTGATCTCTTTGCAACTGACTGCAGTGTTAGCAAATGCAGGATCACTTAAAATTGTGTACGTCATATTTTTCCTGTATTTACATACTTTTAATTAAAGTGAGTATTTCCAATGAAGTGAAATTGGAAGATACTAATCGCTCTTACAGATAATTTTCTGATTTTTTATAAGCAGGGTTTGGCTTGAGGATAAATGTTTAGAAATTGCACCATGGAATTTAAGTTTATATAAAAAAATAGAAGCTTAAAACTAAGGCGAATACATGCAGGATGAGTCTATTTTAAGAATGGAACTTAGTTTCACAAGTACTGAAGTGCACATATTCATTAGAATACTTCTGTATAAAAACCAAAAAGTTTGTCATTTCTGGTACTTTGGTTGTTGCAATTTTTACTTTTCTTTTTCTGGATTAATTTTACGAGTCCTTACTTTGCCAGAATAGAGACAAGGAAAGCAAGAAGAGGCAATATCTGTATAAAAAGTGGTGGATAAACAATACATTTTCAAGTTCAAATACATATGTCATAAAAACACTCTCAAGTAATATCCTTTTGTACAGAAAAAACTTGTGTGAAATTTGCATGGCAAGATTTTGAAATCTCCTTGTGATGATTTGGGTCAACAGTGTTCTGAATTAATTCAAGGCAGCATATCAGTGGATAGTGTGGAACTATCCTTCTTAATTTTTTCACTTTTTCACAGGTATGAGTGGCTAGACCCGAGCATCAAAAAGACAGAGTGGTCACGAGAAGAAGAGGAGAAACTGTTGCACCTGGCCAAGCTCATGCCAACCCAGTGGAGAACCATTGCCCCAATTATTGGGAGAACTGCTGCACAGTGTTTGGAACACTATGAATTTCTGCTGTGAGTTACTGGTTTTTGCTAGAGCTGCATACCAGGAAAATCTGGGGAGTTTGTTGTAGCGATGTGTCATTCACTTCTCCCATGGTGCTGAAGTACGGTGGTTTCAAGTTGACCGAGTCCTTTTGTAAGCAAGTCCTTAAGGACTGTTTCTTTGCAGTTGATGTGTCTCGCTTGAAAGAAACACCTCCTGAAACCTGAAAGAGCAGACTTGATTAGAGATACATGTATGTTTTCTTGCTTCTGCTCGTTCTGGCTAGAGGAGTGTCAAGATTGATGCTTTTTATGAGCTTCTGTTTAGGGTTTATTTGGGTATTTTTTAACTAGTTGATCAGCATGAGTGAGTGTGTGAGAGAGAAGAAACAAGACAGGCGTGCAGACATAAAGCATGTGTTGTTGAAATGGCTGAAGTGCAGCCGTCATGTCTATGCTACGGAGGGTTTCCCTAGGCCGTGAGAAGAGAAGGAAAGCGCTGTCTTCCCTTGTAAGCTTTCTTAATTCTGGTGTGATTGGTTGAGTATAAAAGCATAATGGGAAACTTGATTGTTTTATTACACTGCTTAAATTCTTGTCCCTAGTGTTAAAGATTACCCAAGGAGAGTTCTCTACTATTAACTTTGTGGATATTGTATTTTGTATAATATTTTATTGTTATAATGCAATACTATATTGGCTTCTTTCTCTTGTCTAATTTAAGATTATGTAACTGCACCATGTTCATGAATCTTTTCTGCAGTAATTATCTAACAGGTTTAATATGTGATACATAGTACAAAGTTACTTTTTGGCTCAGGATTTTGGGACACTTAAGGGATGGCTGTTACGAGCCTGGGGGAAAACAAAGAGCCAGTTGTGACATACATAAAATGGGCTTTTAGGGACAAAGCTGCACAGAGAGACAATGAGGAAGAAACTGCTGACGATCCTCGGAAACTTAAACCTGGAGAAATTGATCCAAATCCAGAAACCAAACCAGCCAGGCCAGATCCTATTGACATGGATGAAGGTAAGATAGGAATTTGTTTACCATTTTTGACAGCAGTCTGATCGCTTTGGTTTTTCTTTTTACACAGCCTCTGTACCCTGGGTTTCTTTTGTCTTTTTTTTTTTTTTTAATTCCCTCTCCAG
>NW_010155578.1:0-2713 GCF_000699245.1 Pterocles gutturalis | reverse complement strand
GGACCTTAAAGATCATCTAGTTCCGAGCCTCCTGCCATGGGCCGGGATGCCTTCCCTTTCAGGAGGCCTTCAGCAGAGCCACAGCTGACCTGATCACCTTGGTCTGGCAGTCCTGCTTCAAGTGGGGGGTGGCTGCATGACACCCAGGGCCCTTACAGCCTACATTTCTGTCATTTCGTGATGAATACCAGACCAAGAAAGGTAGTTTAAAGCAGATCCACTAGGGACATTACCTTTGCACTTGCAAAGGGTTGTGCGTGTGTGCCCCTAACAAGACTGTCAGCTTCCCAGGATGGCTCTGCATGTATCTGCACTTCAGATAAATGCAGTGGGACCATTACTCTATGCCTTTAAATATGAGAAGATATTCACTGATTGTCATGCAAATTCTGAGGGCTCTGGACAGCAGGACACATTTCGACAGTTGTTTGCTTCTGGACCACTTGTGGTGCTGCCAGCATTGTTGCCTGGTTGGGTCCGTCCTCTTGCCAGGTAGTCAGTAGGGGAGGATGAAGCAGTGGCCAACATTATCTTGGCCTCTTGCACTGCTTGCAAGGAAAAGACGTTAATACTAAGCCAAGAAAGTCTGGATATCTATTGAGGCTGATAATATCCCAATGAAACACATGTATTAATTATTAATACAAATGGCATCAGAGAGCAAAAATTTGTGCATATAAAATTGACTTATATTTACATTTGAAACATTTTTTTTTCTCCAGCATGAAAGTTCATCTTTAATGGCCTATTATTGCTTAGTTAATGTGACATTCGGTGATTTTTAATGTACTGAACTACCAGCAAAGAAATCACAATCCAGACACTACCTCAAGAAGAAAATGCAGAAGGAATCATGCATGGGAAAGAGGTGCTCTTTTCTCTTATCACTGCATGTCTCATCAGAAAAAATTCATTAGAAATACAATCTATAAAATAATGCTCAGCACATTACAGAAGATCATGTCAAGGGTAATTTTGTAGTGTGATAGCAAGGGAATTAAATCAGCCGTTCACATTAACAAGTATTCAACATCTAATCACCTATGTACCATCTGAAAATTTTCCTCCAAATGAACATGTCAATGTTTTATCACTTTTCTGCAATGAGTTTGCCCACTCAGGAGAGAAAAATAATTTTAATAAAATGCTGATGCAGTACCTGTAGCTTTATTTGCAATTTTACATAATTTTTAAAAAATTAATTATTTAGCAGAGCTAAACATAGGTGATACAAATATAGTAAACATTTATTTAACCTGTGGATAGCTGGTAGCCTCTAGATTGCATTGAATTATATAGTTCTCCACAGAGATGGTTTCATTAAAGTTGTGTTATGTGGCAGCTTGGACTGATATAAGTCACACTAATAGGAACTTGAGTAAAGGGAAAATATAAGTGACAAATAATGTCAGAGATGATAGGTATGAAGAGACTTTACTCCACAAAGCCTGGCTAGAAGTAGCCTGATCACAAAGTAACTGTCCAGGTAAACTGCTAATGGTGTACAGGCTGAGGCAGTGGCAGAGTTGGCATGAGACCCTGGCTGAGATGCTCGCCCGAGGCACAAGCACCGGGAACAGGGAGAGGTGCTGCACAGCAGGAACACCATGGCCTCCTCCACAATGGTGCCTTGGATGGGTGGCTTCCAGGCAGCAACCGAGCAAACTAAGAAAGCAGAATCCAATGGAAGTAAGATGTTTTTCTATCTTACTAAAAACTGTGTAGATGAATAGTGTATGTATATGCACTCTTTACTCCTTATCTGCATGCTTTACTCTTTATTTACCTAATGAGCTATATGCTCAAGATTTTAATTAACAGACTTTTAAGTACATTGCTTCTTAATGCTTGTTTCTCTTGGGAAATATCCTTGATTTCTCCTCATTTATATTTTATATTTCATTTTTCCTGTATGTCTATGTTACGTCTTAAATGATTTCCACTAAAGCACAATCTTTGTTCATGAAAGGTAGGATTTCTGTCACTTAATTTTAGCCTCTCAGAGTTTAGCGTCTTGTCTGTGCTTGTTGTCTGGGTTCCCTCTATTATCAGCGGAGAGAAAGAGGCCTCACCAGGGGGCAACTCATTTGATTTGTTTCAGATGCCTTCTTTAGACCACGGGGAATCACAGAGTCATGGGAGGGCTTACATCTCTGCTTTGATTTAAGAGAATGCCCATCTCACTCCTTTATACCTGGTGCCTAGCTTTTAGATAACTGAAGTCAGGGGAGCTGAATTTTATCTCTTCCTGCTATAATGATGTTCCTCTACAGAAATGGTTGCTTTAGAGGGTCATCCGACGCAGTTGCTGAAATGAGCCATGATATGTATCTTCTCAGAAGAGGACATACAGCTAATTTGGACTCCTTGATTTTCCCTGGCTGGATTGGCTTAATAAAATCTGAGTGGTGGTCAAAACCCTACAGTGTCAGGGCTCAGATCCTATTCAAAGGACTTCTTCACAGCCCTGACTACTAGTGTCTCCAATCATACAGCCACATGCGGATGCAACACGACCTGCAGAGCTGTCAGGGCAGCAAGTATTTCTGTAGCAGCCGCTTCTCTTTGGAGAGGCTCTGTGAGGGCCTGGGTGGGATCTCCCTCAATCTAGAGCCTTTCTGTGCTAGGTTTGGCTGGGATAAATTTAATTTTCTTCCTAGCAGTGAGTATGGGGCTATATTTTTGATTTGTGATGGAAATAGTGTTGATAACA
>NW_010155577.1:0-2615 GCF_000699245.1 Pterocles gutturalis | reverse complement strand
TACTAGTAGCAGGATCTGACCCCGGCACCCGGACCCACCATCTCGCTCCTCCCTTGGGCGCTGCCACCATGGATCATCTCATCCTCATTGAAATCCCTGGGCCTTTGCCATGTGCCTCACTGCTGGTCTGGATGAAGCGTTCCCCTAATTATTATTCAAGGTGTCATTCTTTATAATTATTCAGGAAATGTCCTTTCTAATTATTCAGGGCATAATTACTGTTGGGAATCTTTCTGTGCCATACACTCCTGTTTCAAACTCATCTGGGTGTGGGAAACAATAAATCTTCACTATTCATGAGACCCACGTTGTCTTTCAATTCCTTTATTCACTTTTTCCCTTCAGATTTTTTTTTTCTCTGGATTCTTCAGTCAAAGTTCCTCATATTCTCAGAGTGTCTCAATAGCGGGTGGCCAATAACAATTCCCACATTCATTTGGGAAGAAAACAGGCACATTAGTAGAGGAAAAAATTTCTAAACAACCAAAAATCTACACAGATGTAAAGGACTGAGCAGAACAAAGCTTCCTCTGCTTACACCAGACAATGAGCTGGTCCACACAGGTTTTTTCCCCATCATTTTGAGAATAACAATTGAATGCAAACTCTTTTCTCATGGAGACAAGCATAGCTCATTAAATGAAAGAGGAATAAGTAGTTCACAGTTGCTAATGTTCTTACTGAATGCATGCAGTAATTTTCTCCAAGTTCAGCTTCAGAACTTGGGCATATAAATATTTCCAAATATCTTAATACCTCTGAGCCTCTGAAAACAGATGTCACAAGTTTCTTTTTCACATTCCAGCGTTGCTTGTCATTAGTATATTCTTCAGAGCAGAAAAATAATTTAGCCCAGAGAACGTCCATCTCATGTAAGACTCGTGCACTTGCACAGCAGAGGTCTGAACACCACAGTATATTATTACAGAGAGCTTGTAAACCAAATGCTGCTGAATGTAGCTGAGCAAGTCTCAACGCCAACATTGCTCAAAAAATGACATTTCGTCACTGTCAGTTGGGTTTCCCTTCCATACTCCCCTTAAAGGACTGCAAGAAATGGGTGATAACCCTTCAGAGATCATGTTTTCCTTAGCACAACTGGAATTTGAAAAATTCAGAAACATTTTGGGGTGGGTGTAACCTGAGGACACCCCAGTTTCAGAAAGCTTTTGAGGAGGTGGAAAGATTTTGGAAGAACATTGCTGTGGTGCTCCAAGCCAAAGCATGGAGGAAAGGAGAACTGTCACACAAGCACCAGCTTCAGCAACTGGGCAGCTGCAACGTCCCTTGGTTTTAGACACACAACTGAGTCACAAAATGTCCCTGAGGAACTCCTACAATCCTCCCTTGCTACACAAAACTCACCACAAGCTATTATATCACCTCTAGCCTGAAGAAAAGCTGTAGGACACCTGTCCTTTAGAGGGAAGAAGAGCTGCTCATTAGCAGTTAGTGAATTACTCTAACGGGTAGCATTCTCCAAAGTTGATGAGTTACAGGCTTCATTTTCTTATGCCTCAAAGACTTGAGCCAAACAGGATCATAAATCCAGCTTTAGTGTCCATAATTTACCCACTAGAGACAGAACCCAAAATTTGCTCCATCTTCAGCTCAAACGTCCCCTTTCTCCGAATCCTTTGCTTTCCAGACATCTCCGCAGGTGAGGTCAAGTGAAAAAAGTACAAGAAATCAGCAAAGAGCAAGAGAACCCAAGGAACAGGAAAACTTAACGTATACCTTGTACAGAGGTCATCACCAGATATTTTTCTCTGATCTTAAGGAGTAAATAAGCTTTGATACATGGGGAACAACCTGATGGGGTCATACCAGTCACCTGGCAAGTCAAGGCATATGTGAAGAATCAGAAATATTTTATTTTTTTGCCGTACTAGGGAACCAAAGAGTCACACCAGGCTTCCCAGCATCGTGCCATACCCATGAGTTGCAGCTGGTAATCCCATTTCCTCTTGGCATCCAGTAACATGTAAATTAAAATGTTGAGATGTCATCTGCACAGAACGGGAGGCCTACCCCAGGAGTCAGCATTTCTGAGGCGTAAAGACACTTCTGTCACTGATGCAATCCCAGTGGCCCATTGGTAAGCTAATTAACACCTATGAGATTAGTGTCAGTCTTCAGGAAATGGGAAAGAAGTGCCTTCCAAAATCCTTACAGGACACGCGTTAGGAATTACATGTGGGACGATATACGGTGCGTCAAAGAGGAAATGCTAAAAATAGGATGGTGTAAACATCTGCGGGATTGAGTGTGGAAACGATTAAATTGTCATGGCAAAGCGGTGTCTCATATCCGAGATAACCTTCTGAAGACGTATAAAAGATCGCTCAGCCTGGTCCTCCTCAGACGCTCACCGTCACTTCCAGACACTTCTCCCTGGAGCTGAAGAAGGTAAGACCAATTTTACTATTTCTGTTCATCCTGAGATAGAAGAAAACTCCACTAGAGGTTGAATTTGCTGGGGAGCTAAAGAAAAATATTGTTTAAAATATAGGGGAATGAATATAAGAAGTGAATCTGGGGCTCCTCGCATCACCTTGATCTCTTCCTCCTGACAGCTTTGCTAGTACTCCAGAAAGATGTGCTCTCGTGGGACC
>NW_010155576.1:0-2590 GCF_000699245.1 Pterocles gutturalis | reverse complement strand
TTTTTTTTTTTTTTTTTAAAAAAAAGGTGAAAGTTTCAAAAATGGTAACTACTTGAATGTAAGTCTGATGTACATTTCTACTTACATCTTCAGCTTTTGAACCTTGATCCTGTAAAGATTTTTGTAGTTCCTCAACCTGGGACTGCACTTCTAGAAGTCTCTGATTTACCAGTCTAGGAAAGACAAAATATTTTGTTTTTCAGAAAAAACCAAACTACTGCAGGAGGAAGCCTGAGATTTTTAGCATCCAGTGTTTTCTACACAAGAGACACAATACTGTATTTTATGAACAGAAAATTTACAACAGTAGTTACAGCATACAGCAGTTCCAGCAATTATAGCCTGCAGTCATCCAGAACATTCTGATACTCTTCCAAGACAACATAAATGCATGCATTAAGAAATCATTTCTATGTACAAGAAACAAGAGTTTCTAAGAGTCAGTTTTACTGTGTGAGAGCTCCTAGCTTACTGCTTTTACACAGTCACAATTCTATAAACCTGTAGGTTGGAGAGGAACGTCAGAGGTTGTCTAAATCCAACCTTTTCCTTAAAGCAGCTGCACCTACACCAGATTCCTGGGAACCATGTCCAGTCCAGTTTTGGACACCTTTAAGGATGGAGGTCTAACAATCTCTTTGGGGCTCTCTTTTAGAGCTCAGACCCATACTCCATATTGTGTCTGTTGCCTTCCACTGACAATCTGCAAGAAGAGTCCAGCTCTGATACCTTCCCATCAGGTAGATGCAGATCACAGCACTACCTCCTCATCATTTTCCCAGACTGACTGCCTGCGCCCTGGTGAGGACAGCCCAGGCCACGGTCAGCTGCAAGGTCACCAGCTGACACATGCTCCTTTGCTACTCACTGGTACCCCAGGGCTTTTGTGGCGGAGCTGCTCCCAAGCCTGCTGGTCAGAGCCAGCATTGTCAGGTTTCCTCTGACCAGGGACAGGGCTACTATCAGCTCATTTTTCTGAACTGCTGAGCTCCTCTGATAGCTGCTCTCCCTTTCAGCACATCAGTCACTCCTCACAACGTGGTACCGTCCTCAAACTTGCTAAGAGTATATTCCCTCCCATCAGTCAAGTTGTTTGTAAAGGTGATGAACATCAATGGTGCTGGAATTGATGCCTGAGGAACTGGTTGTCAGTTGGATTTTGTACCATTGATAATAACACTTTACGCCCAGCTGTCCAACCGATTTTCTACTCACTTTACTGTCCACTTATTCAGTCTGTATCTGAGCATTCTGAACATAAGGACACAATGGGAGACCATGCCAAAGGCTTTGCTAAAGCTAAGTAGTGTCCATGGTTTCACCCTTCTTAACATGGGCAGTCATCTCATTGTCAAGATAATAGGATTAGTTAGGTATGATCTGCCCTGAATAAATTCATGTTGGCCTTTCCCAATTACTTTCTTATCCCTCATGTGGTTGGAAAGATTCCAGATAGACTTGTTTTGTGAAATTCACAGAAAATGAGCTGTGGCTGACCAGTCTCTGTAGTTTGCCAGACTCTCTTTCTTGCCCTTCTTGAAGGTGAGTGCAGTATTTACTTTTTCCCAGGCTTCAGGAACCTTCCCCAAAGGGGAAGATTGGGGAAGATGAGATAGAGAGCAGATTCAAAGCTTAACTAGAGAGCAGTCTCACAACAATATCACCCAGCTACCTTAGCACATCCACATGCATGCTGTCTGGTCCCACAGATATCTGTATGCTGATTGGGGTCAGCTAGAGCAGGATGTGCAGGAACATATCCTGTGGGGTTTTAAATATCTCCAAAGATGGACACAACCTCTCTGCTTAACCTAGTTCAGTTTTCTGCAAACCTCTCTGTATAAAAAAAAAAGTATGTTCTTACATTCAGAAGAAATGTAATGTGTTTTCTGCCACTGCCTCTTGCTCTGTTACTGGGCATCACTGAGAAGAGTCTAGCTCCATCTCCTTTAGACCCTCTCATCAGATATTTATAAACACTGATAAGATCTGCCCTGAGCCTTCTCTTTTCCAGGACCCATAGTCTCTATCCCTCAGATTCTCCTTATATGAAAGATGCTGCAGTCCTGTAATCATGTCCTTGTGGCCTTTGGACTGACTCCAGTAAGTACACATCTGTCTTGCACTGGAGAAGCCAGTACCAGACACAATACTGTCAAAAGTATACGGCACTGTTAGAAAAATCAAGTGAAAGAGAGGACAAAACTTACCTGTTTTCTGTCTCCAATTCATTCTTCCGTAAGTTTGCATCATCAAGAAGACTCTGCAATAAGGCAATCTTCTCATTGTCAGAACCTTCTTGGTTCAACTTTAACATCTTGTTCTCATGCTGAAGGCGAATGAGTTTCTCCCTAGGCACACAAAATAAAATTTTGTAGAAAAAAGTATACCAATTTCTATAAAAAACAGTTTACCACAGGAAGCGTAAATATAATGTAAAGATCATATTTACCTATTTAAGAGAGTCATCTGAAAAAACAATCACATCTTCAAACACCCAAATACAAACCTGCTTAACAGAGCTGTAATTGTAGAATTGTCTTTCAAATACCATCAGGTATAGTGACTCAACCACTTCCCTGGACAGCCT
>NW_010155575.1:0-2677 GCF_000699245.1 Pterocles gutturalis | reverse complement strand
GGCTCCGAAGCAGCTGATCTTGGCGACTGGGTTTTGGAAATATGGCGTTGGTATTCGGGACGGGGTGTTACCAAGCCGTTCCTTGCACGTTGTTCTGATCACTAAAACCTATCCTTACAGCAGCGTGAGCTGTTCTGAAGGGCTGGCTGGAGGAGGAGGGGATGGTTTCTCTGAAAGAGAGGTTAGGGGACAGAACACCTGCCAGCTGCAGGTTAGCAGGAGCTGTTTTCGGTACCCTGTCCTGAGGGCTGGCAGCAGCGCTTCCAAGGCAGCATTCCTCAGGCTTGCTGGAAACTTAAGGTTTGCTGGATTTTTATTTTTCATCCTACAAAAGCTTGCTGCTGGTGATGGTCTGTATTTGCTGACCCATTCTCTCCCTGGTCAGAATTGATGGAGTTTGAGCGTGTTGCTTGACTTGAGCAGAGGAGTCTCGCCTCAGGCTGCAGCCTGTGTTGTTCCGGGGGTAGGCGTGCCCTGGAGTGTTGGGGTGCTGGAGCACCAGGAGGCTGTTGTGCAGTCCATCCGGGTCCCGTTAGTCGGTGGGGGTACGAAGCCGTGTCGCAGGTGAGGATAGCCATCTCCCGAGAGCTCCGCTGTTAAATGTCACTGCCCTTTCCTGAGAGGAAGGGATCGCACAGCTCCTGCGAGGGAGCTGGAAGTGTTGAGGAAATGTCTTTATGTAGAGACCTTGGGAGAGTGAAATGCCCCACCTGGGCTTCACACCTGCCATGAACGCTCTGTGTTGGTTTTAGCTTCTTAGTTTTTTGCAAACATGCTCCAAAAGTTGTAGAGAGAATGGGGGAAAATGTGGTGGGAGTCAGCCCAGGGTGCTTTCAGGGGTTGCAAAGACCGGCCCCGCTACCACGGGCTATAGGAGGGAGTTCTGGGTACAGCGTGCGGGGTGTGCGTGGGATGGGTTTCCCCGCTGGGAGATCACGGTGTCTCCTGTGCAGGGACGGCTTGTGTGTGTGTGTGTGCTCTGGGGTGGTGGGAGCTCTCTGCAGACACCTTCTGCGGGGCTGGGGTGGAGCTCGGGCTCATCGCAGCGCTGTGTGTGGCTGGAAGTGTACAGCATCTTACAAACCAAATCAGCAGCCTGGAAAATGACCTCCCTGCCTTTATGGAGTTAAATCTGGCATAAGGGCTCCTTCCTCCTGTTCCATTTGTTGCCGGTTTTTTAAAGACCTGCCTGAAGTGTCTGTACTGCTGGTAAAGTCCTGCTGTCTCTGTGGAGCTGTTTGAAACTAAAGCCTGAAACAAAGATTTCAGGAGGTTTAAACACGTAAAAATGTTTATTATTTCAAAGAGATTATTTGGGGAATTTTGATTAACTTGTGACCTCTGTAGAACTGATAAATGGAGACTTTGTCTTTTCTCTCTTTTATTTGAAGGAAAATGACTCATTTGCCAGAGCTGTGCTTTTTAACCACTTGTTGTGGTTTCTCTCTGGAGGTGTGTGCCATCCTACCTCTCTTGCTGAGCCATCGGTTCACGAGAGGCACCGACTTACGGCCAGGAAAATGAATGTTACTATTTTGGAGTGTCACAAGTACATACAGAAATTTAATCAGCGTTGTGTGCCTTTATAGCTGTGCTGGAGACTTGTTACTGGTCTAAGAATAGGCACTTCTTTATTATCTCAGAGTTTAAACAGATTTTTAAAAGCAGCAGCCACGTTTCTGTTGCGTTACCAGCGTAGATGCTTGGAGCTTCTGGGTGGTGTCATGTCCAAAGTATGTCCTTTGGCTTGGTTGCCACAGATTATTTTTTGGGTGGCCGAGGTGGATGAGAGAGTTCCCGTATCACAAACCAGTGGTTAACCCGTATTTTTGAAATGCTGAGGCTGGACCACTTGCTTTGGCCCTGTGCACCATGCACATCTCTGCTTCCTGGCTCTGATTTTGGATATTTTATAAAGATTGTGACCAAGGCTGAATTTTTGTTGAAGGTTTCAGAAACCTCTGTATCCGAACAGGAGTGTATCCCTTTTAATTAGGATTTTTATTTTGAATGTCAGAATATTGGTCACTTTTAAATTATTATTGGCTTTTGTTGTGTTTTCCTGTATCTTGTTCTTCACAGTAACTTAAGCACTGCACTGCTGTTGGAGCAATAGGTATGTTGGACTGTCTATTTGTCATATTTTCTTAGAATTCCCAGTGTGTCGCAGGTGATGTGTTGGTATATGGAGGGTGAAGAGCTTTGACGTTCATTCATCTTTTCAGATTTCTTCCAGAAAGGCTTTTATGATGTTACCATTATTTGGAGTAAAGAGAAGAATTACTTATTTCAGCAAAAGTCGGTGGTAGGCTGAGATGGGGCTGGTGGGTTTTGTTGACAGATTTTCTCTAGCAGTAGCTGTTAATGGAACTTTTTAAACCAAAGAGGCAAGCGGTACTGGCTGCTGTTTGGAATTTTGTTTCGCTTAGAGAAGTGACAAAAAGATGAATAAATCAATCCTTTGCACCGTGTTCTCCCTGATTGTTTTTCCTGTAGCTGTTGCATCATCTATGAGGAGCGGGACACCCATGCCAAGCTAAGGGTGCGGTCCCGTTCCCTTCAGCCCATTTCAGCCGGTGCTGGAGGTTGGATGAGGTCGGCAGCCGTCGTTGCTCCTCCGCTCCATCCAGGGAGCTGAGCTGTCTGAATCTCCAGTCTTCAAAAAGGGCAAGAAGGA
>NW_010155574.1:0-2629 GCF_000699245.1 Pterocles gutturalis | reverse complement strand
AAATCCTTTCTGACTCTCTGAAAACTTTTATTTCTCTCTTCTCTCCTTTTTCTTTCTCTTTTCTCTTAAAGCATCTCTTGATTTCTCTCTCATGGATGTATGAAGCTGTATGCCTTGGGAAGAAGGATTTACAGGTGAGGATACTGCAAAAACTGGCAGAATTTGTGCAAGGGTTGTGTACTGACCATCACTAGATGTCACTCTCGATCTGAATTTGGCTTCACAGACTGAATCACTTGTCATAAGTTTTAATTTTAAATTATCCATCTCCTTGTCACCCCTCTCCTTTTTTTTCCCTAACTTTTAATGCACAGGGGATCTTCCAGTTTAGTGTAGCGTAATCTGTTGTGCATAAATATTTTTGCTGCCTAAAATCAAGATAAAAATTAGGTCAAATAGAGATAACCTAAATTTTGCAATACCATAAATTTCTGTGCTATGTGTTCACTGGGGAAATAGAAAAGGCAAACCCCCCTGAAACAGTTTCCTTCTAACATGTTTGGTTGGTTTTCCAGTTTTGTTCAGAACTTGTTGGCACAGTCACACTGTTCATCATGTGGAATGAACAGGATGGTGCCCATTTCAGCCCAAAGGATGTCCTTTACTTCCAAATACTCGATTTTTTGCTTATGTTAAAAAGCAGAGGTGATATTTACATGATTTATGAGATTTAATTTAATAGTGTCCTCTTTTGAATTGCTAAGAGTTTCTATTTTGATAGTTCTTGACTTCTTCATTGAGCCAAATTACTTCAATGAATTCAAAGAATATTGAGGGAAATGTCAATTTCAGCTTGTTTGGTTCACTTGCACCTGTGGAGGCAGAATGACTTGGGGGAAAAAAAAAAATCCCTTTCCTGTGCTTCCTCTGTTTCTTGCAAATTCTCTTTTGCCTCCTGGTAAGTACCTTTATTTCCTTGTGTCCAGTCCAACGTCCTGCTGTCTGACTGCCCACTATCACTGGTTTTATTGCTGTTTGTATCCCGGTTATGCCACTGAGGGGCAGCCCCAGGCTCTGGTGCAGGGGGGTCTGCTGCTGCTCTTGTGCTTCTCTAACATCTCAATCCCCCTCCCTGCCAGTGCAGTCCCACTGCAAGCATCTGTAAGGGCAGGAGCAAGTGGTTACAGAATAGTAACCTCTGAGTCTGGATTGGCTCCTTTCAGATGCTGGTAGAGACAGAAGAAAGTGGCCTTCACCTCCCAGCAGGGAAGCAGCTTCTCTCTGGAGCAGGGCTGAACCTCACCGACACGGCCAGCTGGGAACTGGGATACCTGGCTCATCTGTACCAGGGCTTTCCATGCTCTTACTGGGACTGTGAAAGTACCATGAGGAAGAATGAGCCATTCATAAATGCAGGGCATAAGGAGCCCTTCTTGAGGTTTTTTTTTTGAGCTGTAAAGGTGTGTATGATGTTTGTAGGACCTTACACCTTAGAAATATTCATCAGTGGCCCTCTGCTGCTCTCAGCAATCATTTGGTGAAGAGGGAAAGAAGGGTCTCTATTCATCCTGAAAATCTAAATAATCCCTGCAACGTAACTCGAAATATTCTCTGTCTCTTTGAAAATAAAGGTGCATGTAAGACAATTACCACTTTCAGGTGTGAGAAGGATCCTCCCTTATCCCCTGTCCCGTCAGTGGTTCCCAGCTCTGCTTGTTGGCATCCCTGACTTCAAAGGAGGCACAGAGGAGCTGGCTGAGGGTCTCTCAGCCACAGGCTGCAGCATCCTAGCAGGGTAGCTCACGGAGTAAATGGAAGGTCCCAGGATTGCCAAACCGGTAACTTTGAAACAGCAACTAAAATAAAATTATTGAAAGCCCCCAAACTATTTTCACGGCAGGAGGAGCAAGCGTGAGTAGGAAAGATGGACGGATGGACAGACAGCCAGCCAACTAGCTAGCTAGCCAGCCAGCGGCGGGTGCTCAGCCAGCTCATGACTGCAAATGTTCAGTGTAAAGTGCAAGCCTGGTATCCTACAGCTTGGTTATTTTTCTGCTGGTCTCCTTTGCACCTAGAAGTGTCTCTCAGCCTGCCGTCTCTTCTCACTGTGGAGATACGGACTGTGCTGAAGGTATCATTTTTTTTCTTTTGTGTTTGCAGTTCAAGGCACAGTCTCTCCTTTGGTCACTGAGCAGTACGTGTAAGCCCTTTACTGTGCCAACCCTTAACGTCAGGATTTTTTTTATCCAGGATCTCAGTTAGTTCCTTTATGTACCCATTAACCCAGTCTAGGAAATTACACAACTGCAACATGCTTCCTTTGGAGTAGATACTACCCCTTCTGGCCCTTTCAGTCTTTTCTTCTTTTCTTCCTCTTTCCATTAGAAAAAAACCCCTGCCTTCTCTTCCGTTACTCACCTTTTTTCCCCCCAATTCTTTTTTCTTGATTTACTTTCAGTATGTCTCCCCATGTCACTTTCTGCTGATTAGCACCCTTGGTACACTCACTGTCGTACTGGGTCAAAACCCCATGATGCACCATGGAGTCATTAGGAGCTCCAGCTTCCTCTCTTTTTTCAGCACCATTCCACAGAAAAAAAGAAAGAGCCCACTTATTAAAAAGGTTTAGGCAGTAATCTTGTGGTGAAACAAGTTTCCAGTGAAAGGCTTTGTTTTTCAACTCTAAAAT
>NW_010155573.1:0-2584 GCF_000699245.1 Pterocles gutturalis | reverse complement strand
TTCTATGATTCTATGATTCTATGATTGTCCTTATTCTTCAGATACTTCAGACCTTTGCACTCGTAAGGCCAAATTGAGGATGTAGGAACAGAATTTCTGCCTCCTGTTCCCCTGCTCTGGTGCTGGGAATAAGCAAGAGAACATGATTAACCCCTTCAGAACATCAGAGCACCTTCCCTCTTGAACATCTCCGTCAATTTGGAATAGCCAGGACAAAGCAGAGAGTAAGTAAACTTGACATTTTCATCTGCTGTTGTCTCTCGTAAAGTATTTGTCAGATGTCCAGAGTGAAGGATATCAAGGCTATATTTTGTTTGCATTGTGCTTTTGCTGTTAAGCAGTTCTGATATGTTCTTGTTACTTGTATGACCTGCTTTTGTCTCCTCATTCTTCTCAGAAAAATGTGCTTCTAAGTTATTAAATAAAAAAGCCTAGTAATAGAACACTCAAATTGAATGGTTCACAGATGTCTACAATAACAATCAACAAGTTTATGAAGAAGAAAGTCCTAAAGTCTTCCCTGCCTTCCTTACTTAAAGCACTGAGTTCTCCTTAGGTTTTGTAAAACAATTTAATTTCCTCACCTTGACTTTTATAGATTATTACATTTATAAAATATGGACTATAGTATTTGAAGAATGTTGTTGCAATTAGTCTTAAGTGGTTTCAATTTGCAAAGCAGCTCTTGATGTCAATATTGTTCAATTATTTTTTAAGCTTCCCTGAACTTCTTAAAATCTAATAGACAAGGTAAAAATCTCATGAGCATAGACTTTTTCTTTCATGACTTGAAGTACTTCAAGAACGAAAGTGTATGCTGTGTTCTACAGGAGCTCAGAATTCTACCCACTTAATATCTCAAGAACAATTGCCCCCCAAAAGAAAGAGTTTTCTACATAAAACTATGGCAAAGGATTAATTGCAGTTTTCATAAATAAAAAGGAATAGCTTTGTTGTGGTTCAGCTTCTGGTTTAGGTCACTGTTTTCATACACTCATCTAACTCATCTCTCCCTTAATAACATGGTGTCATGACCTACCCCCCAGCTCAGGCTTCCATTGCTAAAGCAAAGCTGAGTTCTCCATTTATCCGATGATAGACCACTTTACCTAGTTTGCAAACAACAGATTGCTTCCAGTTCCTGAAGCTTGGCTTAATTGAGAGTAGTGGGTTTTGAAAGAAATGCTGAAGATGTAATGTTGGTTGCTAGAGTACTGAAATAGTTGGAATTACACATCCTGACATTACTTCAGGATACCATATATTATGCTCGGATCTTTTACTGGCAGCAATTAAGCCTTATTTGCATAAGTAAGGTAATTTTAACAACTTTTTTTTGGAAAATACAAATAATTTTGAACATTTCTGTACTATTGCCAGTATTTCACTTAGTGCTATTTCCTACAAACAAAAGTAGTCCATTAGAGAAAGAAAAATAGAACTCAATTTGCTGTACTGTCCAGCACCTAAAATGAAAAATTCCCGTTTTCTATCTAAACCAATAACACTTTACCTGGGAGTAGATTTGGGGTTCTCTTTGAAATTAGAAGAAGTTTAAAATTATGTCAATGAAAACTTAAACAATTTTTAAGTCTTTACAGACTTTATTAGTATTTCAGAGGCTGAACACCTGTCAATTCAAAAATGTAATACTAAGTCATTGGTCAAAATTGTTCGAAACTGTTGAGATCTCCAACAAAGACATGCAATCCCTATGTCTTTCTTGGGTTACACAAGCAGAGAAATTAATGAGGTGTGTAAAATTTTTCATTACGAGGCATTATAGTCCAACAAAGACAGTTCAGGTACAGCTCTGTTCTAAGTAGATTATAGCATCTGCCATCATGTACTTTGATGAAGATAAATTTATGCTTTCAGACATTAGGAAAAAAAAATAATTTTCATGGAGATCTCTACAAGAGCTTTGGTGAAACATAAATAACACTTCATGATGGTTTTTTTGCATGTGATTCAAAGATTTTAACAACTGAAAATCAAGTCTATGTCTTTTTTATGTATCTTCTTTAATATGGTTACATTGCTATTAGAAATATCTGGCATTCACAAAAGAGTGTTTTCACTTAAAACTTTTTGTGAAAGCACACATTTAAATTTCAAAACAGATGTCAGGATTCTTGAGTGAGTTCACTATAAATACTACAGAATACGATAAATTTTCCATGAACATTGAAAGTTTCAGAAATCTAAGGTAAATAAAGTTCTCCACAATTATTATTTTAAATATATATTATCTATTGCTTTTACTTTAGTTTACATTTTTTAAATTTCTCTGGCCTAAAATTTGTGCTCTGTTTATTTCAGAAGTGACTGTACAATAGACATCCAAACAGAATGTGAACTGCTGCTCAGACAATCCAGAGGAAAAGACATTCTAAGTAACAACTGGAGAATTTCCTCCCACTTGAATACATAGAATAAAGCAAGTAAACATCTGTTTTCTGCTTAGGGTACAATAACTTTTCATAGCTAAGGGCTTCCCCACAGAAAAAGGTATGGACTTAACTTGAATTAGCAGCATCTTGATGAAGGCAAGGACATTCGGTCAGGAGATTATGACCTGGTG
>NW_010155572.1:0-2629 GCF_000699245.1 Pterocles gutturalis | reverse complement strand
CTAACATTCTGTGATTCTGTGATATACCTTGTGGCTTCGAGGTGCCCAGGGATATTTACAGTGTACACAGATGCCCATGTTCTTCAAGACCAGCAGCTGAAGGGCAGGTAGGGTATGTTAGGTCATCCCAATGTGGCAAGACATCTAGATGTGTGCAACTGGATCGAGCCCCTACAATCTGGCACAATGAATTGTGTCTGTGGTGTCTGTGCTGCATGGGGATGGAATTTGGATGTGCACTTGTTTCTGGGTGGATGTTCTCAAAGTGTTCACAGGTAGTACACGTATTCAGTGGGGCCAGGACTTGTTTGTAGTTGAAACAAAGATTAGGTGGGTTCATGAATCTTTGTTTACCTCTTGAAGGCATCTACATTAACTCCTGTCACTTCCAGAACTCTTTTTGTGTTCAAGTGTGTAAATCTTACCCCTTAAGGACCAGCAATATGTGTCAGTATATTGCTTATTAACATTAGATTATTTTTCTCTTTTTGGTATATTTTCCTGGAATTTTTTTACCAGAAATATAAAATTGTAATTTTCTTTAAATTATGTCAGTTTCACCTGAAAGAAGATCCCCTTGGTTATACAGGGCAGAATTTGACAGGTTGTTGATAGATGAGAATATCTGGTTGCTCCTGAAGTGACCTTTGCAGACTTTCTCATCCCAAAATGGGTTAACCAAATCCGTGGCAATGCTCTTCAGGCATTTGTCTCAGTTTTCCCTTTTCCTAACATGAGGTTTCAAGACCAATGTTTCTCTGGCAAGGATCTGAGTGGACTCCATGGGTTACAGGCTTCTGATCCCTCAGCTGTGGGAGCAGAGCCTTGCCATGCTCTGTGCTGTGGAAATACATGTGTAAGACCCATCTCTTCAGCTGGCAATGAGTGCTGCCATGGGGATGAGCTCTGCTAAGACTCATGGCTTGGGAGCTGCTGGTCCTGTGAACCACCTCGAAGACTTGTACTCTGGGATGGGCCATTTGACAAAGCAGGAAGAACATCTTTATTTTCAAAATTGGCAATGGACTGAAAGAGATTCAGGGGGACAGTATTCCTACTCTTCCTGGCAACTAGTACTATCTAGTGCAGTGTGCCATGATTTTAGATTATTTCTTTCTAGAAATAATTTTGAAAAAACATGTTATCTGAATTGGACTGAAATAAAATTCTGAAAGACTCAAATTTTCAGTGAACAGGAAAACTTGCTCTTCATCCAGATTTATTTGTTAAACTCATAAACTATTATAAGTAGAGCAGAAATAATTTTTAGATGCATATAAGATTATCCAGTAATACATATACTTATGGTCCTATTCGGTCACAGACTCAGAGTCTATTAGTATAATTTTTTTTCCTAAATGGCCTGGAAGGTCATGTAAATTACGTTAAAGCCTGACTGTAGATTCAGCAGACCTGTGTCTGGGTTTAACATATTCTGTCTACAGCACTTCATCTCCCTTTTAATTTCAAGGATAGCAAGAAGCTGGGTAATCGTTAATACATGTCATATTCGTTGTTCCAGCTAAACTGATGGTTTTACTCTAAGAGACTTGCCTGTTTGCATGACGTTGTAGACATGCAAAAAATTATTCTGCTTCATTTTTACTGGAATGTCTCTTAGGCTTTCCTTATCTTTGATTGCACTTCATTACAGCAGCCACATCTCTGTACTAACTCAACCATAGGCCAATCATTGTCAACAAGAGGAACTCTACCTTTTGCTGTTAAAGCATATGGACCATAATCTGTTAGCATTATTGTATTTGGCAAATATAAATTTGTTATATCAGAGCATATGAGTCTTTGCCTTCCTAAATCATCCTGTAGTCTCTTTCTTGCTGCTTTCCATTCCTTCCAACAGCAAATTATACTTGCCTTGCAGTAAAATATGGCATTTATTTGTCTAAAATAATAATCTATTATCCAAATTACTTTTCATTGATGATCATTAAATTATTTACTTCAGGGAGCTTACTTGCACTCAGTTTTGCAGAGAGACAAATAAGGAGAACCAGAAAGGACCTTGAGAAGTGATTACTTGACTTGCCCAAAACATCCTCAATTTTGACACAGAGCTAAGGTAATGTAGTGAGAACAGTGCCACATCATTTAGTCAATTTTGCCTCTGATTTTATTTTCCTCCTAGTGATATTTTGAAATGCAGTCATTAGTCATACATGGCTACATCAGCTTGGACTGAGGTTATTCTTAATCAGTTGATTTGGATTATAAGATTTCAGCCCCTAGGTAGCTGAGGCAGAAAGAATAATAGAAATGCAATTGCAGCTTGCTTCTCATTTTGCCTTTTGGAAAAAATTGCTATACCTTTGACTAAAATTTGCTCTCATTAACACACCAAGTTTGTTTGCTATAGCCAGTGGGGTCATGAGGAATATGACTAAAAGCAGAATTTGTTCTGTTATGTTCACAGGAGCAAATATTTGTTAAGACAAGATACGTAGCTGTTCCTGGTTTGATCCCTGAGAACATGTTGTGGTTTTGAAGGCAGCTAGTGGTGACTACCATGTGGCTGCTCACTCAGCCCGCCCCTTCCAAGGATGGGGAAGAGAATTAAAGACATAAAAGGAAAAGAGACTAGCAAATTGAGATAAGAATAATAACTAAACTA
>NW_010155571.1:0-2636 GCF_000699245.1 Pterocles gutturalis | reverse complement strand
GTTGGCTCCTGTGGTCTCTCTAAGGACAGCTGGAGGAAAGATACTGGTTTCCTGCATTATTAGTGGAGTGGAAATGGGGAGTAAAGACTGTTAATGATTAAGACCAAGAATCATCAGAAATGGATATCACAAAAGTCAGGGACTCTAAGAAGGGTCCCTTGTCCTGATCTTGGAGCGGAGTTTAAAGGGATCTGCCAGCATTTTGCACAAACATTGATTAAAAGCTGCAGGGAGCATGACTATTTTATCTTGAATTTTTCTTTTCTGTACAGACCCCTAGTCCCCAGGCCACATGCTGCGTGTCTTACCCTATATATCTCTGAACCCCAAGGGTTCAGTTTCTCCAACCTAGCAAATGCTTCCTTCTGTAGCCCAGTAAAAGCATGAATGGGAAGCAGTTCCTTGCACTGGATTTCACTCCCTGAGCTCTGCCCTTGCCCTCTGGGTGTGATCCTGCTACATTTTGTCAGTGCAAGAGCTTGGCCATTGAAAGCATGTCTCAAAGGATTGGTGCAATGGCATTCTGGACGCTTCTCAAGAATAGCAAGGTGCTGAGCTTGATGTCAAGGCAATCCTTGTTGGTCCTCTGCTTTTAGTACAGTAAGGTATCAGCTCATGGTTGGAGTGCTGCCGCTCACAAAAAGTCATTCTGTACAGAGAAAGGAGGAGGACAGGCAGTCAACACTAAGTTGCTTCTTTCTTCAAAAAGGACTTAAAATATCCACAGTGAAAGAGTAAGAAGCCAAAGCGGATACCAGGTTGGGTAATATCCAACTGTGATATCAAAAATTCAATGGAAACATAGTTCGAGATTTCAAAAGACCTGATGGTGAAATCCCACACAGAGCAACTGGCAGCAAGCCAGTCCTGGATAACAAAAAGTTTTTCCGTGTAACTGGTATCAACAAAAGCTAACCTGGTTTAACTCTTACAGTGGATCAGTGAAACTGTTTAAAATCCTTATGTGGGCATTCTTCTTTTGGAAGTGGAGGAAAACAAGTCCAGTTTATTTGTGAATGAATGAACAGTGGGAATGAAACCAAACTCTTCCACTTGTCCACAGTTTTAATTAATCTGGGCAAACTCTACCGAGTGTATCAAAAAAATGTACCGTGTCTAAAATATAGATAAGAGTCCAGGAATACTGTAACAACGAGTTGGTTGTTATAACCAGGAACAACCAGAAGAAGCCATGAACTTCTCGTCTTGCTCCAGAGGTGTATGAGGTCCTGCTTTTGCATTTCACTCATTTTTATAAAAATTGTGCTCTAATGCTTAACAACTGGCACTATTCATGTCAGGGTAGGCAGTGCCTACGTGTTGTCCAGAGCTGTGCACTGTCTAGGTGGAGAGGTGATGTGAGTGATGTTGAATGAGCTCTCCTGCAGGCCAGCTCCCATGTGGTCTGTCCTGTAAGACAAACCTCTATTTCTTCAACTTGTAAAGGTCAGAGATGGAAAAATCCTATTGGATCTTCTAGTCTTCTCCCAGTTGGGAGCCCAGAGATTCATTAAGTGCTTCCAATAATTTTTGCATGTCATGGTTGAAAATAAATGGGACTTGCAGGAGTTTTCTAGGGAAGGTGTATCAAAGTCCAGATCTGGCTTCTCCATGAGGATGCTCTCCTGATACCTTACTCATTTTTCTTTCTATCGGATGCTAACAACCTCAGTCCAACCTCCTGCTTAAAGCAGGGCAAGCTGTGAGGTAGCCATCCAAATGCAGGAAAATACAAATACCTCTTGTGACTGCAGTGGAGGAAAAAGGGGATTTTGGACCAGCGCTATTTCTACTGCAGAAGAAGAGGTGCTGTGAAAGCCTTCTCTTGAGTCTTCAGTCCCCGTGGAAGAAGCAAATGAATAGCCAAAGAGATGCTAAGTAGATTGAGCAGGTCTTCAGGAAGCCAAATGGGCAGAATGCAGCAGAAGCCGATGGGCACGAGAAAGCAAAATGCAAGGAAGAGAAACATCACCTGGACATGTGAATTGAGGAGACGTATGCTATTCCTGGCATTCCGTGGCCAGAGGCAGGACATGAAGATGTCCTGAGACTGGACATGCCACCCTCATTGACCTGCGTGTCACCTCTGCTTTTGGGAGGTGTTCTGCTAATGTGAATGAGGGCAGACTGGGAGCTCACACACCCCGGGGCCAGCGCACTGTTTTGCAACAACCAGCACACCGAGGCACGACCATCTCACTTCACTGCCGTGCCAAGTATGTTCACCCTTGACAGGTGTTTGAACAAGCATCAAACAACGGTTGAAAAGCTGACCCAGACAAGAACAAAGATTTGAGGTGCCCAGCAAAGGTGGCAGCTGCTTCTTCTGTCCCTCCCCAGCGTCCCCAAAGTGGTCTCAAAGCAGCTCTGCTGTGCAGCTCTCCATTAAGGAACATGGCCCATCTCCCATGCAAACAACACAAACCTTGTCCACGGCCATGCAAAAAGTATCACATTTATGGAGAAAATTCAGGAAAAAAATACGGACGTAAAAGAGTTACTAGGTTGTCTAATCCTTCCAAGGAGAATGGGTTTATATTATTAGTTTTAAATTATTTACCTTGAGCTTTTCTTCCATGCAACATTCTAAATGCTAGACTTCAGGCAATCCTTGCATTTTAGAGGCAAATATGTTC
>NW_010155570.1:0-2656 GCF_000699245.1 Pterocles gutturalis | reverse complement strand
AAAAAAAAAAAAAAAAAAAAGAGTAAGGAAGGGATTATTCTGCCTAGGAACCAAAGATTTACCAAGTAAAGGTCAGAAATAAAAAAAAAGGTAACGGGGACTCTCTGCCAGAAGGAACAGTTGCAGGTAGCAGAGCAGAGTGACTGGAGTGATTGGTAGAGAGAAGCACTGAAAATGTAACTGGCCTCATTCCAGCAGACAGTATAGATATATTATCTGGAGCATACAGCTTTAAAAATAGCCCACAAATTAAAGCAGCATTAAAACATCATCAACAACAAGAAGAAAAAGAAAAACCCTCCCCCAAAAAGTAGGCACCCTGAATATAAATTTTTTTTTTTTTTTTTTTACTTTGCTACGGGGCACCTTACATTGAGAAATTTGCAGCTTTATTTCCCACTTCTGGAAAACAAAGAGAAATAACCTCAGAAATCACCCCAGGAAAATGTTAAACTATGACCTTTGCTTATCAGTACCTCTATTCAATTACAGCAAAGCACTGTTTTTGTCCATTTGTTTGCAACATAAGCTTCTTCTTCCCTTAGGAAGTAGAACACTTCACAGGCACAACTGTAGATGCAAAAATAAGCAGCCATACAAGTTGAGTAAATGTACCTGTTTATTTTCATTTTTGTTCTGTACTCCTGTGCCAGGACATTTCCAAAGAAAATTGAAGTATTTAGACAAAATGAACCATTGGAATCAAGCAATGTAAGCTGGTTTTTCAAATTTCTTTATTACTGGGGCCAAACAGAAATCTATGGCCTGATGGATATAATCAGGTAATTCTGTAAATGTCTCCATAACTGATTGTTGACCACACATTATCAGTCCTACAAAAGCACAAACATCCACTTCTGTAAATAAAAACAGACAGCTATTGAAAATTAACCTTCCCAAACACTTACAAGCTAAAGAAAGACATATGCTAAAGTAGGCCTCTCTCCTCCCTGTCACAGTAATTTTGATTTTGTTATAATCATTGTCTATAAAGGTGTATAACAGAACAAAAAACAATCAGATTTATACCCATGGTGCATTATTTCATCCCTCATCATGGTCATCTTAATGTTTTTTCAATTTCCAAAGGCTTTCACCTTCTGGAACTTGCATCACATCTGCTACATGTTACTACATAATATGAAAACATAATATATAAAACATATGAAACATACTACATAATATCAAAACCACAGATATCCTCAGAACACAACACAATAGATACTCTGCTAGATCATTTTACTAAGTTGAACGTCTTCAACTGTTCAAGACAGAGAACATTTTTCTTGACTACTAGAAAGTCCAATAAGATGGTATGGACCTTTTTTACATGCTTGATCAGACTGGGTTCACCTTACATGCCTTGTATGCTTACATACAGAACTACTATATATAGAACTATCTTATGGATTTTTCCTTGTGTAGAATAAAAAGAAGGGCAGCTCTCATTGAAAATGCACATCAGCCTTGTATTTCATACGTTGGCTGAGGGAACACAGGAAAAAGTAATTTAGTGCCTTTGTCCTTCACTCCACCAGTCTACCCTATAAAGCCAGCACATGACTTGCCATCGTTCAACCATACCAGCAATCTTCTTAATAAAATGTGGTGCAGAACAGGAATTCTCATACAGTGAAATATCAGAGAGATGCTTTGGTTCCAGCTCTGCTTCCATGCACCCTGCAAAAGCTGATACTGTTTCCATGGCAGAAAAAACCCAGTGTTATGAAAGTGCCTGTAAAAGTATTATTAGCACGCATTAGTCTCCTGGAGAAACACTTCTTCAAACATAATAAAGAGAAAAAAATCAACAGAAAGACAGAGACACAAACTCCTTTCCATGCTAACCCATAGTGTAATATGGCCTGCAATGTTTCAAAACACTTCACATTCTTAGTCATCTCCAGTCCCACTTTCTTATGAGCATTCAGTTACAAATAAAACAATTAGACAGAAAATCCTGAGTAAACCCAGGTAAGTGGATCAGCTTTACAAAATGTACATTCAACCCAAGATGTATTTTCCATGTAACAGCTGTGCCAGGCTAAGCAACTCCTATACTAAACATCAGGACACCAGAGAGCCAACGCTACCTTCTGCATATCTTTCCTCTCCAGCTCCTAATCTAAATTTTTCCAGAATAAAATTGACAAAGTCAAAACCATATCCAAGCTCTAAATACTCATCCACTTTCAATAAAATACTTGTCCCCATCTTATCAGCAGCTCATCCACAGTTGCTTGCACAGTCCATCTAAGCCATGAACACCCTGATTCACCCCACAGAAAACCACTGCTAATGGCTACAAATCAACACCATAAGTTATCTCATAAATTCCCTTTACTCTCTCTTACCGTTGATTACAGTAAAATAATCAGATAATAATAAAAAATTATCAAAAAGTAATTTTCTGCCTGATCTGGAAGCCTTTTGATTTTGTACTTATTTCTCTGTCTTGTGACATTTAAACTGTTCAGCATTTTAAGTACACACTGGCTGCAACAGCACAAAAATCTGCATTACCCAAAGTATACGACAAATGGTTCCAAATTTAGCACAGTCATTCCAAAGTAAACCAAAATGGTCCAAAGGGTTACCAGAAAACAACAACAAGGCTTTCTTTAGAAAGATAAATAAAATTATAAACATGAAACAT
>NW_010155569.1:0-2649 GCF_000699245.1 Pterocles gutturalis | reverse complement strand
AAAAAAATAAAAAAAAATAAAAAAAAAAACCCAACCCTACCCTGAAACAGCCATGCAGCTATTAAACATATGCCAAAGTAAACAATAGTGTGAGGGTCTGCCATAGCTTTGCCCTGCAGGTAGACGGCAGGCGGCACAGAAGGAAAGCAAATGGGAAGGAAAAGAGAAAGACGGCACAGGATGTGGATGAGATGCCGAGCCCTGAGAGCATGAACGGCCTGATTGTGATCCTCAAGTCACACCATCAGCCATGCAAAACAGGACATACCTTTCTGGCTTGCTGGTTCTGTCGGCTGAAACAAAGCAGTCCCATTCTCAGCGGGAGGCCAAATCAAAATGAAATTTTATTTAGTCTGCACTGTCCCCAGATTGGGTTTCAGAATGACTGCTTTAGGAGATAGCATGGATATGGCTGATGCATGCTTTGCATATGAAACTGCAATAGGGGGGGGAAAAAAAAAATCTACATAATCAAAAAAATCTGTGCCGTGTGTATGGTAAAAACCCCTGGACGTTAGTGAAGCAGCTACAATGGATGTTTTAAAAAATGACCTTTCTGAATAAAATGCACATTTGTGCTCTGCAATACTATTTTCAAATATATAATAGATCATTTTGCATGTAATTATTCAGAGGCTGCCCTGAGAGACTGAAATATCGAATCATTTTTCTTATTTTTTTTTAATCATGGAGCAGAATTACAGTTTGGAAACAAATGCGGAGAAAATGTATATCTAAGTAGGATTTCTGTGTCTTGCAGTGGCTAGCAGTGATTTCACCTCAGAATCCTCTTCAATTTAATGTTTTGTTTAAGTCCCTGCTTCCAAGAGTACCCAAAGAAAGGCCTACTGCAGTAAAGAACATCTGCTTTTTGTACCACTGATCTAATAATGCATTCCACCTTGTACTTTTAAGAAAGGATCCATTCTTTGATCAGACACACTTAAGTTTACAGACTATTAATAAATAAGAAGGATCATCAACTGATTGCACAGTATTTTCATTAGAAGTTAGAAATAACTTACAAAGGCAAGGAATAGTCTGCTGAATATGCAGGGCATACACCATGTAATGCCTTTGTTGTCAGTTATACTGCAAATGAGATTTTCAAAATAGGATTTGCAGAGGCAGGGCAGTGATCAACACAGTGCAACATCCAGGAAAGGGAAGTTGAGCACAGTATTCTGTGAAACAAGGGGGCAGAAGGGAGCCTGTTTGTAAATATGTATTATTATCCAAAGAAAACACTTATCACTGCTTGATTTTGCTACACCAGCTACTTGGAACTAGGTGATACCAATAATTTTGTAGGTGCACATCTGTTAGGGCATGTGTGTTTGTATTTATCTGTGTGCAGGGCATGTATGCCTGCAGTTTGTGCACATGTACACGCTTGATGCTTACACTGTGAAAGACAAGCAAGAGGCAGAACAAACAATACACGTTTTAAATTGACAGATATTTCTCTGCTTAAAACAAGCACTGCTAATACTGTGCTCTATAGCATATGCACGGCCAGAGAATGGGAAGGAAAAAACAAAAAAACACCACCATAAAATCTTTAAGAATGCAAAGGGGATAACGATCCCAAATAAACAATATAGATAAAAACTTCCAGGAATAATGAGATACAGTGCAAATCATTCACACAATGTGCTTTCACGCAGCAATGACGGAAGCCACTGACAACAATGCAACCATGTGCAGATACCCCTTGGAGAAATAGTCAAGCAAATTTTGTAATTCTATCTTCTGTGCTTTGCAAGCTGAGTTTGAGACCTGCCGTAACAAAATGTGCTAAAATATTGGTGCTTTAAAATTAAGCATTGGGCATTATGGAAGGTAACTTCATAATGAGTTCTATTGCTATTTAAAGCTGGAAATCCATAAGGAGCACAATGAAAAATATAACATTTGTTCTCCTTATGTCTTGGAACAACAGTTTTTATGTTTGTAGGCATCCTAACTGTTGTTCCAAACAAGATATTCAGATAGTCTCCAGCCTCATGCTGTATTGTATTTATTCTGATGTATATCTTATAGTGAAGCTTTGTCTGTATTGAATTAATTTGATTTTTTTTGTGTGTTATTATTTTTATAAATGCTGCTTTTTTTCTCACAGAACTTCCCACTTCAGGGAAAAAGATGTGATTGCTTTAAAAATAGAAGACCAAAAACAAAGCTAGTATTCCCAAAATTCAATGCACCTGGCATTCACTTTATACCTAATAAGCATCCGTGAATATGCAAATGTTCAATGTCTCCAGTAACCTCATTAATTTATTCCTCAGGCAATCAAAGAATGTGAACCAGTCCTCTGCTACTAATACTGGAAGTGGTACGCCGCTCAGCATTGCTAGAATCAGCTGAAAGCACATTCTGCATAGTGAAAAACTGTTTCATCTTTCTTCCTTCCTTCGCCACTCTAATTCAAACAAAGACTTCCTACCTCAGTTTACATAGCTGACAGCAAAAGTTGAAAAATGCCAAAAAATAATTAAGACACATATATTTTTAATATATATCTCTCTATATATCTCCATGTGCACACATACACTCTGAGAAGATAAATAGTTTAAAGAGATCTCAACAGAATTCCAGTTTGCAAACCACCTGAGTTTTCTTATTTATTTGTTTGGAGAAGGGGGA
>NW_010155568.1:0-2418 GCF_000699245.1 Pterocles gutturalis | reverse complement strand
TTCCGGTGGGCCAGAAGTTCTGCTTTCTCTCTTCCTCATCTCTATTGAACGCACTTGTCCTTGTCTTTTTGTCAGAATTTTGCACTCTCTTTCTCTCTGGAGCAAAGGTCTCAACTTTCTTCCTCCTTGATATTGTCACTTCCTTTGGTCAGCAAATGAAGAAAGGGAGCAGGGGCTGTTTGTCCAAAAGACCCTTGGTCCTCACAGTCCCATCAGCTGACCGTTGGGCCCCACAGTCTCCTAAGGTGACATGGGGTATTGCAGTCCTCCCAGGTGACCACTGGTCCTCACTGTCCCCCCTCAGGTGAGGGCCTTAGCCCCCCAGCCCAGAGCTGCAGCTGGATGAGTTGGGGTGCGGTGGGCAGGGCTGCACTGCCTCTGGTTGCTGCACTGGGTGCGTGGTCGCCAGCACCCGCTGGGCTGGGCAGAAATGCCTGAACAGCCCTCTCAAAATGCCTGGCTGTTTGTGTGTTAGGGTCTCTTGGGGGCTGTGAACAAAAAGTCGCAGGCACCTCCCCAGTGCTGGGTGTTTGGGTGTGGGCTGTTGTAGGGGCTCTCGGGAGGTCACGCACATGACCACCTTTTCTTACCGGGTTTGCTCGCCAGCTGCGTCAGCTCTCCACGTTTGGTGGGTGAGCTTCATCCTGCCATGTCCTGGGAGTGCTGCAGGGTGCTTCACTCCGTTTGGGGGATGAATTGCCCTGTGTATCCTGTTGGTACTGAGGCTGTGGGCTCCCAGCCCCGAGGTGAACCCTGCCCCCAGCTGAAAGTTTAAACTGTCTGTCCTAGCTCAGGAAGGGCTGGGAGATACCCAGCATCACCCCTCCTGCAGCAAGATCCTTGAGCCTCCTGGTGCCGGCAGGTGACTCTGGCTGCCCGGGATTTTCAGTCCTGCCCACAGCACAGTGGGTCCCAGGGTTTGGCCAGGGGAGAACAAGCCCCAGCAAAGTTGTGGTGGATGTGGCCACAGCCCAACCTGCTTTTCTTATGACTCAGCGGATTGCTGGCTCACACAACGGCTACCAGGGACTTTTCCTGTGAATCTTGGCTGGAAAGTTGTCCTGTGAATCCAGGCCTTTTGAATTGTCTGCTTGATTTGGAGCACCAACTAAATTCCTTCATATGCCTGTCTGAACTCTGCGGTCTCCCATGGGAGAGTAGCTTCCTTTTGCTCCATAACTGGGAGGCTTGGGGGCACTTTTCCCCCATGTGCACAGCTGCTTGTTTCCATGAAATATGTAAGCACGTGTTTGTATTTGCACAAACACACTTTGACTTTTTTTCCCTTTTTTCTTCAGCCTTTCCTGCAATTAGCACCCAATAACTCAGTGGTGCTCCAGCTTCCATTTGCAGCTGGTCAAAACCTCCCCAAGCCCATCCAAATCCTGAGGAAAGGCATATCTTCATGGCTGAAACATGAATGCTTTAATTTCATTTTATACACATCGGCAGCTCCCACAGACTACATCAGAGTTTCAGTGTTACTCAGCACTTTGTGAAACCGTTTGTGGCCAGGTGCTGCTAGTCTGCCTGGAACAGCTCAGTCTCAGCACAAATATTTCTGGAGTACGGTTAATAAAGGCAGCTTTCAGGAACAAATACTAGAAAGTGACACTATAAGGGCACAGCTTACCACCTGCTGATAAATGTGCTTTTGTGCCAGAACTCCCAGAAATGGCCCCTGGGCATGGGGGTGCCCTAAACAGCCTCAGTGGGTGCATGGGACAGTGCCACAAGTTAAGAGGTAATCGTGTGTACCGAGTGAGGAGTCTCAGCCTTGCATCCTTGTCTGCCTAGCAAACTGAAATGGTTCATGAGCCCCCCAGGCTTCCCCCCTGTGCCTCTGCGTCGAGTTGATCTCACACTTGGCAGTGCCCATGATTTTGTCAAAGCAGAACAAGGTAGAGGTTTTTGCCTCTGCGAGGGTGGTGGAGGAAAAGGGGGGCTGTTGGCTCCCTTCTGGGCTAAGCTTCTTTGCTCAGGATGGAGTTCCTGGACTCTGATTCCTCCATCTGCTGGTGCTTTCTGAAACAAGAAGGGGATGGCGCATGGGTACTCTGTGGAAGAGACTTCACGGGTGTGCAGGCAGCAGCTGGTGGGGCCGAAGCAGGAGCTTCGCTGCTAAATGCAACAACCCCCTGGGGCATTTCCTCCCCTCCTCTCCCACTGCTGCTCCATGGGGCAGAAGGAGCCTCACCTGCGTCTCCACACCCAAAGCGCCGTGATGGCAGCCACGGCCACGGCTGCCAGCAGCCCGACCCCGATCCCTGCGATCAGCACCACCTCTGAGTTCCCTGAGAAACATGAGCAGAGGATGCTATAAGCTTTCCTGGCTTTGCTCCATCCGGACAGGCAGGGCAGCTCAGGACCCCCATCCCTGTCCCCATGGGTGGCACCTACCCCATGGGATGAGGAGGC
>NW_010155567.1:0-2513 GCF_000699245.1 Pterocles gutturalis | reverse complement strand
ACTGACCAAGAGATATTCCATACCATACAGCTTCATGCTCAGCAGTAACAATGGATGCTCCAAGGTGACCGTTGCTCACAGGCTGGCTGGGCATCTATCTGGCTGCTGGTGGGAGGTGGTCAGTGATTGCTCTTGCATCACTTGTGGAGTTTTGTTAATTTTTTTTCTTTTTTTCTCTACCCCTTCTCCCCCCTTATTAAACTGTCCTTTTCTTGACGCCCCCAAGTTTTACTTGCTTTTGCTTTTATGATTCTCTCTCCCATCCCACTGGGGAGGGCAGTGAGTGAGTAACTAGGTTGGGGCTTAGCTGCTGGCTAGGGTGGACCTACCACAGTAAGCTGAAGGTTTTCAGATGTATTCAGCTTTCTACCATCTTGTATATTGAATTTTGAAGTTGTCTTATTTGTATTAAGTTCATCTGTTTTGATCTTGAACAGACAAGTCTAGTAAGCTAATGCCTAATTCAAATGTTAGGTCTAATTATTCCCTTATTTTTTATGATTTTTTTATTCAGTATTTCAAATGATTCGTAGTTGAATTTTGACAACAAACATTCTCCCCATACACACGCTATCCCTTGTTTTTGTTGTCCATCTGCACAATATTTTGTGCTGGTCATTTAGTGAAAGAACATGTTACAATGAATTACTCCCATCAGTTTATGCAAGACCTGATGAGATTTTATTTGGAACATAGTTCATTCAAGTCAAGCATGGTAGCTAAAAAATATGGTGAACTTGTGAGGGAAACTGTCAGCACGGTGGCTTTACTGAAATCACTACTTATGGTATAAGTCAAATGTAGGAAAGCTTATTTTGAATTGCATGTAACGTTGTTTTGTATACATTTATGGAAAGGATGATTCTTGTTCAGTGCCCATTAAAATACAGCTTTGCAGCTAAATGTATGGTTTAACCAAAAGTGGTAGCATTTTATGTCACCAGAAGGGTAGTTTTTACGTGTGCTCATGCACATGAATTTGATTAAAATATGCAACATATAATTTTTTAATATTTGAAGCAGTGATTTTATTGTCTTAAATGTTTTTATAGTAAAAAATAATTGCCTCATATTAATAAACTTGTGACTATAGCTAATAGAAAAAACAGACTTTGTCTCATTTGCTGTGTCCTTCAGGATTTTAGAGTAGGTAGATATTCCGCCCTGCAGTCATTAAGAAAATACAGTTCCTGCATCTGTAGATTAAGTTACTGCTGTGAAGACTAAGCTAATGCTGTAATAGCTGCTGATTCTAAGAATCTAAATGTTATTTTTTCAGTAGTTTAATAGTTTGTATATTTACTTAAGTTTAGATTAAGTCATTTACTGTATCTAAAAAAAGGCAAATATTTCACATAGAGGTTTTAAATGTAGCTGTCTTTAGAGAAAATGTGAACGTAAATGTATATAAATGTAAATACTTATCTTCTTCACAGTCTTTATCGATAAACTCCATTTTGTTTTCTAATGTTGAACTAGACCGTTGAAATTAAGAAAATATGTATATCTATACATTAAAGTTATAAGTAAATAGTATATTTACATCTATTTTGTATATTTGATGTACGTGTAAAATATTGTATACTTGTTTTGTGCATTTATGTAATTATAAATGTAACTAACCATATTGAATAAGTGGATTTATTAATTTTCGCGAAAACCTTCCTTTCATCCATTCTTACATTCTGAAGATGGAAAAACTGCAAGGCACAGAAACAACATAGGTGAACCAGGCATCATAAGGAACAAGTACAATTTTTCTTCATAAGAAGTTAGTGTGGTCTCTCGTAGTAGGCACTTCTGCTCTTCTGTACAACCAAGCCTACCTGTGTCTCGCACAGATAAATGTTTCATTCGTGAAATAGCTTTCTCAAGCTAAACCTCAAGCAGTCTTTCGTACTGTATAGTTCATTGGAGGAAAAAAATTACACTTTTTTCTTAATTTTACCAGTTCAGGTAGAAGCTGAGGTTCTTTTGGCATTATGGGACAGTGTTTCCTTGGGTTCATTTTTCTGAAATGCCTTTTTTCTCCCTGAGAGTGTTGAAGGTACTTCTGGGTAGGGAAAACCAAGAGTTACAGAAAGGTCTTTTATTCTGTTGTACTTTTTGAGTGTATATTTGTGGAGTCCAGTAGTCAATGTAGTAACATACAGTTTTCTTCCCTTCTCTGTTGAGAGTTTTCTTCCTTATAAATCAAATGTATGACGGATGGAGTTTCTTTTAGACTGTGTTAACCTAGATTTATAAGAAGCTCAGAATGGAATGATGTCATTTTAGAGACAGAGAAAGAGGTGGATGTTTACAGGCTTTGTTAGTGAAAACAAACCTTTTTTGGATTGAAACAAAAGCTGAGTTTTATATGATATAAAGATGTAAGTGTTGACTTGTTGCTTATATACATGTGCATATGCTTACAGAACTGTTTTCTCTTCTAGGATCCTTCTGTTACACAAGTGACAAGAAATGTTCCTCCAGGGCTAGATGAGTACAATCCTTTCTCTGATTCAAGAACA
>NW_010155566.1:0-2597 GCF_000699245.1 Pterocles gutturalis | reverse complement strand
TATATATATTTTTTTTTAAATCTCTCTCTAGTTCTGCAAGTCCATTATGTAAGCAGCATCATTAAGTTGTTGGGTAATTTTGTTTCACAGCCATCTAAGTAGTTTAGGATCCTTAGTTTTGATGGTTTTACTCTCCTGTTGTAAGAAATTACGAACATAGAGGTGTAAAAGCAGGAACCTGCTGAGTCCGTGGAAGCAGGACTCGCTGCCCCTGCAAACGGTGCTTTTGTGTGGTTCTGTAGCTGAAGTTGTCTCCTGAAGGCTCAGGACTCGCAGGTTTTCAGAACACACCACTTCCCTCCAGCCGCAGTTCAGCATTTTGAGAAGCCAAGTGGCTGGATGCTCCGGATGCTTTTTCCTGTGTTGCTGTGAAGTTGGGTATTTCCCTGGGTGGTGTGTCCAGGTGACACGGGGATGTGTTAGCACAGCATCACGCCACTATGTACATTTACATATAGAATGTAAATGGTAGAGGGTCCCAAAGAACAGAAAGCCCAGATCATGTATTGGTGATGTTTATGGCAAGAATAATGTTCTGTGGAACTGAGCATGGGCACAGCCAACAGAACACAGCTGCGTCTTCTACAAATTAATTTCAAGCCATATACTGATATTTTTTCTCCTGAAAAACCTCTGTAAAAATGGATCTCTGTGCTAATTCCTGAAGATGGAGCTTACAGAGCTCACAGAACTGTAAAATTCTTAACTTCATTTCGTTCCCCAACAAAACCAAATACATTTAATGTCTTCGCATTACTTCTGTAACTGTTTGGAAGCGAGCGGTATGGCTGTGGCTAAGGAATACAGATTTCCTCCGATGCATTTGTTTCAGAGTTGTGTTTTTAGCAGATTTGCAGAACAAATATGAAACAATGGCATAAAGGTATTTGGAAAATGTATTGATATTAGCAAAAGCAGAGCGAGATGGGCAACTGAAATTAATTACTGACATGTGCTATCTATGCCTGCGTTAAGATCTCAGGAAAGAAAGTTGCAGTAAACGAGGGGCTGGATGGAAACCGTTACTTTTGTGATCCTGGAAATACCTGTGCCGTGGAAGCTTTGACGGGGTTTATTTTCTGTAGTGATCAGAGGATGAACAAGCCCTGAGAACATTTACAGATGTTTCTGCACTGGAGTACAACCTCAGAAAGGAATCCTCTGCTGTTTTTATTCGTACATCCACGATTCCCCCACAAGTTAAGCAAATATTTAATTGGGATTAATACCGCGCTGCTCTTTATTCAGACAAACCTGAAAATAAAATAAGAACGGTTTGTTCTTTTAGTGCAGAGGAAGCTGTGCCGTCAAATCCAGTGTTTCAGGCTGGGTTACAAATCAGTGCGTGGGGATGCAGACGAGAGCAACAGATCTGAACGTCTAATGCAATGCCTGGAAGAATGGTACTTGGGAGATCAATCGAAAGGGGCCGGGCTCCCAGCACCGAGGTGGGGCTGGGGCTGGGCGAGGCTTCCAGGGATGCTGTCACAGCCAGCGGTGCGCGGCTCAGGGTGTCTGAGCATCTGCACCGGTGATTTGGAAGACCAACAGCAAGTGTGTCACGTTTTTAGATGACATTAATATACATATATATATTTAAACAATCAGGATATTTAGAGATTAGCAATATATCCAGGGCCCTGCAGAAGCTGGTAGGTGAATGCAACCTGCTCTGATGCCCTGAGACAAGCCAGGTCTAGGAATTAAGCCAAGCTCAGGATGGCTTTATTGTCCGGATTAACTCTTACGTTGCTGCGTAGCGCAGAAATAGTGCTGACCGCAGATTTGAGTGGGAAGGCAGTAACTTTAAAGAGAAGATGTTAAGTCAGAGATGGAAGGAAATGGGACAGGGTTTAATGGGTTTGTCATGGGATGTGCAGACAGAATTAAAACTGGGAATGTGCTGCAAGGTGAGGAGGCAAGGTGGAGCAGCTGGGTCTTTCCGAACACAGGAGTCCAGCAGAATGAAACGCTGAGCAGCATGTTTGAATGTTGTGTTTGTGATAGAATATGAACAATATGAACTTGTCTATGCAACTCCTGCTGCTGCTCCTGCCCGTGCAGGATTGTCTCCTGGACCACTCATGGCTGTTTGCTGAAGCCAATGGCTATGAAGCCCAGCAGGTGACAAAAGCGAGCATGTCACAGCCATGAACTGCTCAAGCTTCCCTGTCTAACACAAGCAGGTCTTGCCCATACACTTTTTCATGGATTCTGATGGGTCAACAGGCTCTTTGCATGGGTATTTCTCAGGATCTCATTTTAATGAGAAAAATAATTCAGGTGTGGCTGCTGTTAGCTCATGGAGAATATTTATGGCCAACTCATAAACCCCTTGGAAAACTGATTTTTTAAATGCAAGTGTTAATACAGCTCTAAGCATGTTGTTGCAGAAATGTGTAATTTTGCTCGCTGGAGTTAGAAAAGACCTGCTTTCAAATCCCGCCTGAGTCACAGACAGAAGTGATCTTGAGAGTCCTCCTAATCCCTACTGGATGCCCCTCTGTTTCGTAAACACTAATAAAAGCTCTCTGCCGCCGGGTTTGGCACGGCGAGGCGTGGCTGGCAGCTTCCCCGCGGCGGCGGGCTGGGGCCGG
>NW_010155565.1:0-2570 GCF_000699245.1 Pterocles gutturalis | reverse complement strand
AAAAAAATTCAGAAAGATACTATGAATATACTAATGCCTCTACAATAAATTCTTAAGTCCTGTTAGAGATTTAATCACCACTGGCATCCACCTTAGAGATACTTATGAGGTAAATATTATTTAAAAAGCTAAAAACTTGATAAAGACTGTTTAGTATAGCTCTTATAAAACTTTCATAAAACATCCTAATACCTTATGGACTTTTTTTTTTTTAATAAATATATATTTACTTAGTTATTAGCAACTTAGGTGTTTAGATACTGTTAAATGAACATTGCCTCAGCAGATTACAATTGATAGAATCTGATTTCTGACAACTCTCCTGAAGACTATTTCTAATCCTGTTGCTATGGAAACACTTTTGGACTGCCAAACATGCTATAAGGAACATACAAAGTATTACTTTTTCAGCTGAAAAATCAAGAGTATACTACCTACTATCATGTATTATTTGAGAACAGTGTCATTAGAGTAGTCTACAATGGCAAGTTTCTAAAAATATTTGCCCAAAAATCTTTTCTATTTATAAAAGCTCAGAGGTGTACCACAATGCTATCTAAGAAGAATCAGAAAAGCTTGAATACATCTGTTTACAATGAATATGGCAGACTCTGGGGAAGAGTAAGAGATGTAAGAGATTTGTGGCATAAGAAAAATTTTGCTTTAAATTTTCATAGCTGTTTTACTTTCTGCACCAGACTACATCATTGATAGTGTCTACAAACATTAGAGTCCTGAGTGGATCTGAGGACATGGGATTTAGAAGGAAGGTACTTTGAAAGACTTACAGACAAACAACTTTCCCAATAATCTCATCTAATAAACTGATGACATCAGTTATATAGCATCTAACCTCATTAGCTTGCTATGTAAATGTTTTTACACTGGGATTTGATCAGATTGATTTGAAGTGTGTATACTTGAATTTTGAAAAGTTTGTTGAGGTTTGAGAATATCATCATTGTATTGATATAGCAAATGTATCCAGAGGCAACCCATGAACTTGACCCTCACAACACACATGGTTGAGTGACAAACCAAACATGTGATCTTACAGTAGGATTTTAAGGTATTTAGGATGGTTGCGAGCTAGTAACACCAGAATGGGAAGTAAAGCCTGGCAAACAAGCAGTTTGGTGGAAAAGAATGAACACAGCTGTTACCAGAACTCTGAAATGAGTCTGCACATGTATGTCCTTTACTGCTGCTTTTTGCTTCTAATCCATTTTGCCCACGGCAATGGCCAGACTGATGCCTATATCATAAATAAAAGTAGATGAGGAAAAAATACCATAGACTGAAAAATACAAATCTAGCTTCACTAAAGCTGAAGCAATAACCTTATGAACAACTATTTTCTATGTTAGTATTAGCATCATATAAAACAAAAGACATATGCATTATGTCATTATGGCACAACCTAAATAAAATCAGCCACGTCCAAAACAGGGAATGGGCCACTGTCCCTCCCTCTCTCTTCAGAAGAGCTGTTAAAGCCTCTAAGACCTCTTGTAGAAATAACACAGACTAAATAATGTGACTCAGGTCATCCAAATGAAGCCTCTGAGCATTGTGAAAGAACCATGTGCCCATGTAATTCCAGCCCAAACAATTTTCTACTTAACCAGTTGTAAAGGGTAGAAAATGTAATTATAAATCAGACATGTGGTGAGAAAGCAAAGTGGTGGCTAGAACAGGGGGGCATGGTGTGGGGTGTCCCTTTGTACTGATCTTTCTCTCTGAGTCCCAAAGATGATATCACAAAACATTCTGGCTTCTGGTTTATTGGCTTTAGCTGCCAAGATTAGTTGCAAATACCTCCACAGCAGATACATACAACTGTATGTACATGATCACTGATCTGCCTGAGCAAATGAGATATTCCATTTGTTTACAGGGAAAGAAAATCCATTAGAATGAAAAATTTTGCTAGCCTGAAACATTACACTTTAATGTGAAAAGGAACAAAACACCTTCCTCCTGCTTCTCTCATTATGGATTAATAACAAAGTACAAGCCTGCATTTCCCCTGCTGTTGAAATAACTTTAATGAAAAACACTAGAGCAAAGAAATATCTGCTAGGGAAGTGTTATTTGATAGAAATGCACGGTTTTTTTTCTATGCTGTCTTTACCTTTCTGACCACTCAGATATTTTTATTTTAAAGCTACTTTTGATTTTTTAAATAAATCTTTTTTTGAGGTAAGACTATTAATTACCTTGTTAAAATTCCAGAAATATTAGTTAGGTTTTAATTTCAGTCACCGAAATCAGCTGCTTTGGAGCCGTCCCAGCACAGACAGACCGACTGATTGCCAGGCACAGGGGGGTTTTTTGGGACATTCCTTCCACAGGAACACCCTGAGACAGCTGTGTAACCTGACTCCCACTGCCAGCTCTCCCGCAAGAGATTGACTTGGCACGGGAGTTGCCAGGGAAACGGCGATCACACCCCCTTCCCTGTCCTTAAATTCTTATCAGGAATGCAGAGACCAGGCAGTGCGAGGGTGCCACCCGCAACACAGAGGAGGCAGCTGGTGTAGTTCTGCTGGGTCCAGAAGCCTCATAAG
>NW_010155564.1:0-2442 GCF_000699245.1 Pterocles gutturalis | reverse complement strand
GCTGCTGGGAGACTCCCCAAGGAGGCAGCTTTGAAGAAAAATGGAAGGGAAGCCAGGCAAGACTGTGGCAAGCTGAGAAAGGAACAGACTAAGCATTACACATGTTGGCTGCATTCCTGTTAGAGGTAATCTCGTAGTTATTTTAGACTCCAGCTGGGAAGCAGCTCTGATCCTGGCTTTTGCAATATCCCACCAAGTCGATGCTCCGAATCTGCTCTCACTGGCTCTCAGCGAGGCAGACCATGTGGCGAGAAGCTGCCGGCATCAATCGAGGTGAAAGACCTTTGCACTGCTCTGTGCTGCTGGGTTTGCATTTTGTGCTTTGCTGCCCATCTTGGAACCCCTGGGAAGAGGTTGTGGGACCTTGATCTTGGTCTTTCCCTCCCTCCCCATGAGATGCATATTCAAAGACAAAACCAGAGCAGCTGGATCCATGCCTCCTGATGCTGAGGAGTTCATGGCTTCCCAAAACCATCCTATACAAACATGGGAGCTCCCTCTCACAGGAGATGCTCCTTACCAGGATTGACAGCAAAAAACAGACACAATTTTAGGGTTTTCTTGTGCTAGTAATACATGCGGTGGAGCTGGTTCACTTTCTAAATTTGTGCGAAAGTGAGCCAAATCCAGTCCCCTCGTGCGTTTCACTAAGTTCCTCTGCACACAAGCTGTTCCGAGGGCTCTAGCATTGTAATGCAGACTGGGTGACGGTTGGGGACCTTATGCTTGCTTTTAGTCCTGGAAATATTTGGGAAAGGTCCAAAGAGGCTCAAACCTGAGCTCCTCCTCGTTCATCAGCAGGGATGGCTGCTCCTTCAGCAGTATTTCTGTAGCATCATCAGTTCTGGGGTAAATTACAAGCTTGTGGTGTGATTTCATCGCTGTGGATCGTATCTCCTGGGCACACTGGCTACTTGCTCAAAACATGCTTTGGGGGATTCAACCTCACTGATTTCCTCCGCGATGCTCCTCAAGCAGCAAGGTCAAGCTGCATCAATTGCAACGTCTGCTGGTCCTCAGATCCTGCAAGGACATGAATCCTTAAACTTCTTTCCCAGTTTCAACTAGATCGTGCTTTGGCTTGGTGGGTTCTCAGAGCTAGAGCAAGAAGCACTTTTCTGGAGTTTGGTTTTCCTCTTTGCTTTGAGGATGAAAAAGCAAAACTCAGCTGTTTTTTGGGGGGAAAAGAGGGAATGGAAAGAACTTGGTTTAAAGCAAGCTTTGCCTTCCTAGCCAAGTTGTTAAGCAAGATCAGTCTCTGCATCCCTTGAAATACATCAACTGTGGCTCCAGGGACCCTTGTGGAGACCCAGCACTGTAAAAATGCAGATTTCAGGGAAAGCATTATGCACTGTGACAATTTAAAGTACCCCCAAAGGGCGTTCAATCAGGCAGAAGCACACTTTATTTGAAACAGATTATGAATGAGACAGGAAGACAATTTGTTTGCTGGGGATGGGCAGTGGATCAATTAAGCAGAGCAGAAGGCATGGAGCAAGTCAGTTAGTGAAAGGGCAAAACACGAAGAAGGTGGCTGCATCCTAGCTGGCTTTCAGGGTGTGCTTGTGCTCTCTGCTGAGAGATCCTGAGTGTCTGGGGCATTGGGGCATCCCCTTGTCTCTGCTTGTCCTCCTGGTTATCCTGATCATTGGGAACAGGGGGCATTTCTTGGTGTGTTTTGACAGTTGCTGTAAGTCAGCTGCTATGGTCCAGAACCTGCTCTCCAGGTGGTAGCAGCTCACTTAGGGTGTACCGTTATCCACATGTAAATACTGGGAAACCAAACCCTATTAATCTACAGAGAAGAAAAAAGGAATGGTGCAAGTGTATTTGTGGTTTTTGGGTTGGTCGGGGAGAGGCTGACTGCATGGGCTTTTAATTGAGCTTCTTTTTGATGGGAAGGGACTTCCCTTTGCTAAGGTAGAAGTCAGAGTCCTCAGAACTACGAGATCTTATTGGATGCCAAACCCATGTTTTTTTAAAATACGGAAAAGAAATATCTGAAATCTTCCATCTGAAAAAGTAATTTTTTTTTCTTCCTCCCAGAGCCTATCTGAAAGTAGTTAGAAAAAAAATCAAAATGATAGTCCTTCAATCCAGCTGCTTAAAATTCTTTGGGTGTGCAAGTTTTTCTGTTGACTCTCTGTGTGGAAGAAAGAGGATCTGCAAGAGTTAACAAATTCATGACCTCAAGTATGGGGGGGTTCTCTGTATCTCCCCTGTCTGCATCTTTCTAAATTTCAAGACACAATGCATCCAGCTGAATACTCATAAATTTATGGGAATATGAGAATAGGTGGAAAACCATTTCACTGATGGTGTGCAACCTAGTATGGCTCGGGAGCTCTTTGTGTCTGGGCAACAAGAAGACCGCAGCTCAGTCAGGGACAGATGACCCAAAGTGACCGAAGTGATTCCATACCATATGATGTCATGCTCAGC
>NW_010155563.1:0-2590 GCF_000699245.1 Pterocles gutturalis | reverse complement strand
GCGGTGGCCGGACCAGAGCGACAGCAGGGCGGGGAGCAGGGGTGGGGTGATGGTGCCGGGCTTCAGCGCAGCCGGCTGCCAAAGGGAATCCACAGACAAAACCTCGTTGGACTGACGAGTAAGCCAGGTACCAGAGCAAACCAGTCAGCCCCCTCCCTCAGCGTGTCTCCCAAACAGCCGTGCCCATGTGTCACAGACGGCAGGCACTGAAAAAATAGGAAGCCCTTCTTCATCCAGCTCAAGAGAAACTGGATGTACTTCTGCAACACAAGTCTCACCGTCAGGTTTGGGATAGCTGGGATGTGCTTTCTGAGATCCCTCCGGGAGAACCTGGGGCTAATTGTGTGTTGAACCAGAAGAGAAGAGCAGAGGTGTCATGCAGGCTAGCAGTGGCTTTTGGTCCACATGTTCATAGAGATACGTGAAAGGTGGTGGAGATGTCCAAGATCATAGTTGCTACAGAGCCATTTGCACATCATTTTTAAGAGTCCACACTTCCACTGGGAGATATTTTGGGGGTGCAGAAATCAAAGCAGGATGAAGACAGGAGTATTCACCATGCAGCTAGGCACACCATAGCTCAGCCCCCTTCTCCCAGACACTGAACTAGACGAGGTACCCAGTGGCACAGGGCTGCTTCTTCCCAGCTAAATGCACTGCTGCACTAGTGAGTTGCTGCCTCCTTCACTTCTCCATCAATCACTAATTAATTAGGCAAAGTAAACCAGCTTTAAAATGAGGCACAAAAAGACCCACCCAGACCACAAATCACTTCAGAAATAAGTGGTGGTACCTGAGCCCAGTTCCTCCGCACCCTTGGTGAGCATCTCAAAGCTGGCCTGTGATGTGGTGGGGAGAGTCCCTTTCAGCCAGGCTGTCTGAGACCTGGGCCAGATTTGTGCTTCCGGACACGCTTCCCGTGGATGAGATAAAACAGGGGGGCTGCTCAGATCAGGGATCCTGTCTTGCAGGCCACTGCCACATCAAAATTTAGTGGTTTAAGGCTGTGCTGGAAAACTGATACAGCAACACTCCTAGCAGAAGTGTAGATGCCTTGGGGTACAGTCTGGATCAGATCTCAGCTGAGAAGGAATTTTGAAGACCCATGTTCTGGAGAGAGGTGGAAAAGTGGTGGTGCTCCTGTGGCCACCTCCACAAAGGCACATGCAGACTGGGGTGGGATTCAGTTTGTTTAGATACTGCTTAGTTGGGATGTAACCCATAGGAGACCCTGACTGTGACCCACTCCTCCTGACACATGCTACCTTACAGCCACTCATGATCCATTGCACCACAGCTGAGCTTAGGCACTCAATGGTGGCTGCCCAGAGGTGCCTCTTCCCACCTGCACCTCCCTCCATTCCCTGTGCTGTGGGGACATCACTGTCTTCCAGCTGAAGAAAGCCTGTGAGTTACTTCTAGTCACAGCCCTCCAGTCCACCAGTGCCATGTCATCCCTGTCCTCAGAAGGAGGATTCAGATCCTAAGAAGAAGGAGGTGCCTTGCTCTAGTTTCGACAGTATTTGTTCTGGAGGAGTGACTGCCTACCTGATGTGGACTGAGATCTCCTTTGGAAAAGCCTCCTGTGCCTGGGTGTGTCCTGTGGAGCTAAACTGAGGCAGAGCAGGAGCTGGTCCCCAGAAGCTGAGTAGCGAAGCGACCGGCCAGAGGATGGCAGTGTGGGCCACAGCCAGGAGCCTGGCCCTGGGATTTGGACCTGGCTTTAACTTTCACTTCTACTGGGGCCTCTTTTCAGAGCAGAAAAAAATGGAGTATGGCTTCTCTTCCCTCCCACGAACTAGAATGACATCTGGGAGCAAATGGGAGGTGGTGGAAAGTAGTCATTTTCTCCTTTGAGACGAAAGGATTGAGGTTTTGTTTTTTTTGGAGGGAACAGTTTTGCCCATGGAGAAAGACAAGTCTTCTCCTGCCTTCTTATAGCCCCAGAATAAAGAAAGGTCCCATGTGGGACCCTCAGACTGCCAGGCCAGGGAAGTGCTTGGCACCTACCTGTCAAAGCACAAAATATTACTCACAAAGCACCATGGCGCTGCAGGGATATGTACAGTTACAGCCTTTGAAACCTTCGACCTTGCAAACAAGAAACCATCTACGCAGACTGGAGTCACCCCGTGCCTTTGCTGACTGAACAGGTTTGCGGGACTGGGCCTGCCGTGAAACACGCGCTGAGGGAGGTGGTGGTGAGAGGCAGCCACCCCATGACATCTTGCCATGGAAGGCCCTGGAGGGGGAAACAAATCGGTAAGACTAGCGCTGCTGAGACGTGTGGGAGGACACACACAGCGATGAGACATGCATCGTCTCCATGCGAGGGTGATATTTCAAAGCTGGGAGATGTAGGAAATAAATCAGTGAGGAAGGCAATGAGGACATCAACTTTTATATTGCCCCTGGGGCGTGGAGAGGGTTAGCCCGGGGGTTTGCTGGTGGCAAACGTGTGCTAACCGTTTTGCAGCTGGAATTTGATGTTTCGTTTGGCGTGGGAGTCAACATGCATGTTAGTGGCACTGTCCCGCCAGCTGGGCCGGTGCTTGTGGTTTCCCTGGGAGCAGCATGGCTCCGGGCGAGG
>NW_010155562.1:0-2527 GCF_000699245.1 Pterocles gutturalis | reverse complement strand
AAAAAAATATATATATATATATTTATATATATTGTTCTAGTTACCTCAGATACTGGTTCATACCAAAACCTGATTCAGAAGATGTTGTGGACTTGGGAGAAATTTAAATTGTATTTCTACAAATTAGCTGTCTCCCTGTCCTGTTCATTTTCCTGCTAGAACTTCATACACATTGGACTAAATCCTAGATCCAAATATCTCCACCAATACAGCATTAAATTTCTGTATCCAGTCAATCTGGCATGGACTATAGCTCTGCTTTCTCCTTGTGCTAGGAGATACATGTTTTAATATCGTTCACAGAGTGAATATTATATGTCGGAATGTTGCATCGTGTTTGCTTACCAGAGTATTGTATTCAAGTGCAACCCAGCTAAGGTCTAGAAGCAGAGTGTATGTGAAGCAAATGAAGTACATTGTATGTGCTCAGGCTGGGCTGCTTTTGAGCTCTTTACTTCTCCGAGCCCTGAAGTTCAGGAAGCAGCCAAACTGGAACAGTTGTACTGCAACAATAAAATGAAAGTTTGGGTTTATAGATTGAGCTGATACTTATCATTTGTGGGATTTGGATTGTAACAGTGCTGTTGCTACTCTGATACCTGCGTCAGAGTTTTGATAAATCATTTGAAATCTCCTTTTATAAAGGAAATTTAAGCTAGAGTTTAGATGAAACTCCTTTTATCCACAATAAGAACATCCCCAGAATGGATTGTTATGCTGTATTTTCTCTTAAGTCTAAGAAATTTGTTAGCTTCAGTAAAATGCTTTGTTAGGGAGAACAGTCTTTGGGATTAGCTGGATGGATGGAGCAGTGGAGGTAGGTACCTTTGTCCTTGGTCTCTGTCATAAAAAAATGGCTGTGCACAAGGGTGTGTATCTATGGATCATCTTGCTTCTTTTGGGGAATCTTTATTTTTATACTTGTCAAATATTCAGTTGTACAGAGTGATAATTGGTCTCCATCTATGCAAACTACTACATCTGTATCTGTAGAAATGAATAAATACTTAGGAAAAACATTTTTGTTTATGTCTAAATAAAGAACTTGTGGCTAAATTTTCTCTTAATTTAGCTGAAGGATTTTGAGTTAATCTGAGAAAGATATATGAGTGTCAATATTTTCAAACAACTAAACTTTAATGCATAAGATGAAGTGCCGAAATTCAGAGACATTGAATACCTGTTTTCAAAAATGGATAATGAACATTTTCTGTCTCTGGAAAAGCAAACCATAAGATAGAAGTCTAACTCCAGGCTTCCAATTTTGAAAATAATGGCAGATGCTTCCTCATGTCTGAAATTGATTATCTGTTCAGAAGGACAGTTGTGAAGTTGCATGTGCTCTCATTCTGAGAAGTGTTTTGAGATTGGTGGGTATCAAGTGCTCCAGAGCTGTAGCATAGAATTGTTCCAAACTAGCAGAACACTTTTTTGAGCAGGAGACAATATTTTTAACCCACTCCTTCAGAGCTGGAATGATGTTTTCTCAACTGCTAACATGATTGTGTTGAAAGGTACAAATAACATAAAAAGGAAAAGCAAGTGCCTTGATGACCTCGGTAGTAATACATCCAACAATGTTACTATTATGAGGAGACTTCCTTTTTTGGGAAGAAAAAGTTCTACTCGGCACAACATCAGCAGAAGTTCCTTTCCTTCACAGTTCTGTGCAAGAAGAAACTTCACAGTTTACAAACCTGTGGTCTTTTCAGTAAGCTGATACAAGCAATGCTGACTACATGTGTTGCCCAACAGTATGTGGTCAAGTTTGTATTAATAAAGAAAGAAACACTTAGTGGTTTGGCCCAAATTCTTTTGGCTCTATAAGCACTCCTGTACTGCATGTGGGAATGGGAATTGACATACTGTGAAATTCTACTACAGCTGAGTGCAGTTTTAGATTACTATGAAAGGGGTGAGAAAGGAAATGCTCAGTCTGCGGACAGACATCTCTACCAGTTTCTCAGCAATTTTATGTTGCTTGAGAACTCTTCTAGTGTCCTCCTCTGAGTAAAATTTGGCAGATTGGTTTGAAAAAAGTCCAGCAAAGGACAGCAAGAGTGGGGGAATGCCTGAACTCCAGTGGATTTCTCAAGGGCAGTCTGGGAGAGAGTGCCATTGCTTTTCCTCTTCTGCATCTCTGTTTCTCCCATCTGAGAGCTCTTTGGTGCGATGTTGCTGAGACAAGAGTCTCAGATCTGATTTGACTACTTGCTCATCTGTGGTGGGTTGCTGAGGTGTGAAGTTAATGGATAGTAATATGGGTTTCAATGGTACAAATGACAACTGATAATATTGACAAGACTGAAAATTACATAAAAATTATTCCATCTTCTGTTCCCTAGGAGCAAAAGACTAGGGTAAAAATATGTCACACCTGAGGTTTGTTCCTTTTCTTACAATTTAAATATTAAGTATAATAAAGGCCAGAGTCCTTATTCAGTGTGATCCTTGTGGTTAATGGATGGAAGTGAAAACTCCTCAAAGGACCTTTAGTTTTTTAGCTTTGCTGAATCTGTTAGTGTGG
>NW_010155561.1:0-2548 GCF_000699245.1 Pterocles gutturalis | reverse complement strand
TATATTATAGTAATAAATTTTCTTACTAAAAATAGTAGGAAAAATGCTTTTGTCTTCATAAAACATATGAGGAAATATCACATGTAGAAGCATTACTTAGTAGGCAGTTGGCTTAATCTTCTCTCACTCTTCTGCAGACCCTTTTCTAATCCTGAGCTGGAAGAGATGGAAGATGGAAGAGTCTGTTCTTAGATGGCCAGAAGAGGATTGCCTAATTTGAGGGAAGATCTTAAGCAATGGAAAGTGGTACCATAAATACATGTGACAAAAGTCTTCCACTGGAATTAGTAGTCTTCCAGCAGGAGATTGCCCAATGGGGTGTCCTAGAAACCACAACCAGCTGGTGAAACTTGGCACACTTGCTGAGCTGTTGTTGTGCATTAGACTCACAGGCAGCTCCTACTGACAGTGCTTCAGGAAGATTTAAATACGGATGTAAGCACTCACTAAAACTGGAGTATCGGTTGAGGAAAAAACAAATCAGGAAGTAATGAAAAAGTAGGGATATAGTCTGAAAATCCTGCCTCAATAAAACTCTCCCTGGAGGTACCTGATGAAATGCATCTTCTCTATATGAGATGAATATAAAAAATCATGGAGTTAAGTAGTCAAGACTGCTTCTCAGACCTAACAATGCAATCCTACAAGCAGCTCCTGACCTTCCTTTCACTCTGCTTATATGCAGCTTATTTTCTGTTCTCTGGCCCAAGTGCACAACTCTGTGGACTGATTGATAGTTTGCTCATCTACAGCACCTGGCACAAGGATTTCCAGTGTATGAGAAAAGCTGCTGGATGGTGCTGGTAGTGTCACACTTTGCTGGACCCTTCCTAAGTCGCATCTTGTCTGTTTGGTCTTTTCCCCATCTTGTGATGAAAAAGCTAGGAGCTTTCATTGTCCCATGAGATTGGCAAGTTCTTCATCGATTACTTGGGGACAGAATAATTTATTTTCCACTTAGCTGATTATCTACTCATACAGTTGGAAAGTAGTTACCTAAAATATCTGTTTAAAACCGTAACCCACCATTTATCTTAAACTTCATAGTCTATTTCGAAATGCATGAGCAGTTAGGATATCTTGTGCATCATACAGAAACTCTGTGCATTCAGTTAACAGTGCTTGAGCTAAGAAGTTGAAAGCATTTTGCCAGCAGGGATTAGGAAAGATAAACAGGAGTTACCATGGATGGAAGCCTTAAATGTGGTTTTATCTATACGGGTTACTGCCCGTATTGCCATGACAATTTGTAGTCCTGTGTGTCCAGTTCTAGCATAGGATATGGGTCAAAAGGAGCAAAACACCAGCATTTTTAGAAATATCATCTTGGATGGTGGTGTATGTTGTATTTCAGTTATTTAGGTGTATCACTTACAAATCCTCATCTTTCTCCATCTACCAGTTTTAACCTAATGATGAGAGTGATTGAACCAAACATAAATTAACAAAGTAAAAAACCAGCACACAACAAGCATAGATAACCAATGAGATACATTTGCTAGAACAAGTTCAGGCAGTTTGGGAAGCCAAATATGTACTGAGGTGCTCAAAATTAGTAGATAGGATCACTGCAGAAGTAAGTAACCTTCCTGAAAGACTATCAGTGGGAGTGCAATAAATAAAATGTTACTAGTTACAGCGAAAAATAATGGACCTTATAAATGGAAACTTTAATTTGTCAGCTTACATCCAGTAAATGGTATTATTACTAGGAGCTCTTAATATTTAGCTGTTATCCTGTAAGCAAATTGATGGCCCCATTCCTAATGGAAAGAGCTTTATTTGTAGAAGGAAAAAAATAAAATCACAGAAGTTGCGAGCTAAGTAAAAATCAAATATCAGATGAAGTAGCCTCTCAGATTCTGAATTGCCTGCATCAGGTTGGAGTGGAGTTGCATTAATTCAAATATGTTGTTTGTGTGTGAGAAACTCTGTCTTCAGAGATGCCAAATACCATAAGCTTCAATTTGACTCTCTATATATATGTACACACATCCACATTCGTACATATGTGCACTTGTGCATATTAATTTCCTCCTTTTTGCCTAATCTTTTTTGTAATTTATAATTCTGCCAGAATGCATACATACACACACACACAGAGTCAAACACACACTCATAATTTATATAATGGAGAAGATTCTGCGTGAGAGAAATGATGTATGTTAGGAAACTGGTTTACAACACAGGAATTGAGAAGAAAATATCTTAGGGAATTTTTAAGGCAGATATATAGAAAGAGATACCATGCAGTTGACCTACACGATTAGCACACTTGTACCAAGGGAGCGTGCAATTTCAGCTGAAATTTTACATTAGACTGTGTTAGTACTGAATTGTTTCCTCAGGCAGGGGGGCGAATAAAAAAAGTCTCAAGAAAGCGGTGATGGACATGTTGGATGGTCTTGGATCTTCCTGGAATTAAGTGCACTACTTTTCAGTCTATAAATTGATCTGAGAAGGGAAAAACATAAAATAAAATAAAATCAAAACCTTTGGAAGAAATGTCTGTAACTGTTCAGAGATCAAATTCTGCATTTAGTCAAAG
>NW_010155560.1:0-2550 GCF_000699245.1 Pterocles gutturalis | reverse complement strand
CCAAGGGCTAACCCATCACAACAGTACAGGTTTATATCAATTTTCAATGTGCATCAAGAAATATGAGGGCACAGATCACCTCAAGAAAACCACTTGGCTTCCAAGTTTACACCTAAGTCATTGCAACTTTTCAGTTCAGTATACACCTCCTGGGAGATAAGGTCCACCTAATAAATTACTAAAATTACCTTCTGCCAGAATAAGAACCTGTGGATTAAAATCCTTTTTTTAGAAGTCTGTAATGAGATACGAAATGTAAGTCACTAAATAGTGAGTAATAATATTTTCATGTCAGTAAAACAAGAGAGTTTACTAGGTGTCCACTTGTTACACTGCTCTTACTTCACCTTTTCTCCTAGTAAGGAAGCTATTTTCCACCCAATGCGCAAGTTTAATTCCCAGCATTTATGATGGTTGGCAATCGTACATTCACACACAGAGAAACCTAATCCACAAGGACAGTAATCTATGAGAGCACTAAAAGCAGTTTTAGTAACTTAATTTTACAAAAGTCACTCAGGTAAAGTTTTGTAAAAGTTGAACTAGTATGTTTTAAAAGCATGCCAATCTTTTAGAAATTATTCACAAATGAGCAAACACTGTACATTACTTTCTAAACAAATTGAAATGCCAGCTCTGTTCACCGTTACACAAACAGTTTGAACTTATTTGCAAAATGGACTGCATGGGAATTCACTCTTAGCAAACAATTTGTAGACATGAGCAAATTAATTTTCTTATTGTTTCAGAGGGCTTAGTCCAAAAAAAGTGCTACTATTTCTGGTGTTTTTAGAAGATTGGGGAGCAAATTTGTACCGGTTAAACAAGGAATTATATTTTCCTGAAATTCCTTATTAATGACATTTCTGGCTTACAAAGCTTTGTTGCTTTTCTGAAGCCAAGGAACAGATCTCTGTGAAGTCAGAGGAGGGCTGATTTCTTCACAGTCTTTGAGAAGTTAAGAGACATACCTAAGAATCACAACAGTGGACATGTATACTTCCTTTATCAGCAAACTGATGGCACAAGTACAGAAGGAGAGACTACAATGATTCACACAAACATTAAGCTTAGGACTTCTCAAGTAACGAGAAAACAGATTTTACAGGAAAAGGATCCTGGGGATAAATAAAGTTATAAGGAGGCTAGGGAGATCAGAAAGGGCTTTGTAAAATGCAAGCTGGAGGCCTCTGGACACTTTGATAGATGGGATAACTCAGTATCAGTTTTATGGACTGTGGATCCAAAGATTAGCTGATGCAGATTGCAAGGGATGAATATGAAAATGAAATTAGATTATGTATAAGACAAATTATCTGTCTTTATTTAGATATAGAAAATTAGGAAAACTACCCTTCCCGAGGGCAAAGCTAAACTTTGTGAGTTCACAAATCATAAGATTTTATTGTCCATGTTTTCCATGTCTCCTTTCCAGAGGGAAACCTGAGATACCCATCAAATAATGCCCAAACTTTCTGAAAAATCCTCCTAGCTATGTGGGGATTTGAACTTCATTGTCCAAAATGTAGTGGAGCTTCAAAAAGCAAATTGGTTAACACACTTGAGAAAATGGCACTTTGAAAGAGATAATAGGACTGTAATCAACATTAAACCTTGTACTGATTTTTGAAGTGGGCTTCAAGAAAATAAATACAATAGAACAAACACAAACATTTTAAAGGACATGGAGATGAACTGGAGGAGTCAGCCATGCCTTCCAGAAGAGAACATGTTTTGACACTAACAAAACATTTCCAAAACATCGTTCTGTTTCAAGAACTTTGATCCTGTCTCCAGCCAGCTCAGTGTTGCTTTGCTGTCAAAAGGCTTAGCTTGGATGCCATTACTGCTAGATGCATATACTTCTTGTGAAGATTGAAGCCCACATGTCAGACAAGATTCAAGTCAGCTTACTAGAAGGTGTTGTAGTCCACTTTCAAGTCAGAGGAGACAGGAGATCATCTTAATATAGATGCAAGGGTTGGCAGAGAAAGGGATCTCAGGAAAACTGTTATAAAGATTAAGGAACATGCAAAACTCCTTTCAAGATCAAAATAAAATTGCCTCAGCCCAAACAGTAACACTAAAGATTCTAGCAAAAGTCCTACTGTTGTTATTCTTCAGTTTGGAATAGTGTTAATGGTTTGAAATTTATTTTTCTAAGATAAGAAGGAAGAAAGGAGGCTTTCTATGTTTAACAGTAAAATAAAGTACTTTTGACTGGTTCAAAAGAGATTCTCTTTTCAATATTCTTGCTTTGTTCGTGACCCCAAATTTATAAAATTCTGTAATAATTATGCCTGTGCAAAAAGACTACCATATTTTTCAGAGGGAATTTCTAGGGCAGCAAAAATACATTTTTATCATATTTTCTATTTTTTTATTAAAAATTAGAAAAATATTCTTTAATCAAATTTATTTAAGAATCATTTTTAATCTCCATTTAGTACTTTCATAAGGCTGAAAAAAAGTTTTTTATTTTTAAATATTCTACCAGCCATATTTATCCTAGATATTGAGTACCCTACCTGGAGTACTGCATCCAGCTCT
>NW_010155559.1:0-2527 GCF_000699245.1 Pterocles gutturalis | reverse complement strand
CACCTCATGGTCACTGCAACCAAGGCTGTAGAATGTTTTCTCTGAATGAATCAGAATGTTTTCTCTGATTTAATAGAAAAGTAAACCCTCACAATAAGCAAAGGGAATTGAGAATGACATCTTTATCATTTACACAACTTTAATATTCAATATTATGTTGACGGTAACGGTTAGAACAGCAAGCCCTGAAATGATGGCTCTGCCAGAAACTGTGCAAACTTACAGAGTATTGAAATGGATTATTTTGTTAGTTTGCAGTAATGCAGTGACTGCAGCAATTGTGCAGGGACTGGCAGTTTGAAGCAATAGCATTCACGTGTGTAAACAACCACAACAATTAATTCCATCCCTTTAGGACTCTACCTTTCTGTCAAGATTTAAACAAAGAACTGTAAAGGGGCTACACACCACAAGTAACCTTGCTACTGATTTTCTGAATTTTTTCTGAAATCCTTACAGAAGTGCTACCATTGAATATTAGAGGGTTTGTTTATTTGTTTATTTCACTTCACATGACAAAAAAAGATTATAGTAGATATATCTGTTTACCTGCTCTTTCCCCTTTCCAAATACAAGTGGTAAAATGCTAAGATTTAACACAATTAAGTTGTCATGATAATAGTAATACATCAGACTGTACTTGTCAATTCCATTATTTATGAGTCCACAAATACAGTGTTTGCCTGTGCTTGCATGTGTGATTTTTTTTCTTAAAACCACCTCCATTAAATCAAAATACATTGTTTGCTGAAATCGTAAGAGACTTTATCTGGACTGTAGGATATTGTGCTAATATTAGTATTGCTGTTATTTTATTAAAGTCCTGAACAAAGGTTCTGCCCCTGGGCATGAGGGCAGTCACTGAAACTCTGTGGAATATGTCTGCCTTAGCTGATCAAGTGCACTTCACACAAAACGTTTCCAGAAATCTTTAATTTTGTTATGGCTGCAGGCAACAGTTATAATTGGGCCACCTGAGAATATAATTCATTCAACTATTAGCAGAAATAGTTTGATTTTTATCAAACAAAGTGCACTCTTTATAAGTCACTGACTTGAGGAAGCAAACTACAGCTTAGAGGAGAGAAAGTGTGTATGAAAATGTGTTTCTTAATAACTCCAAGTGTATATATTTTGGATTTTATTTTTAAAACATTAGAGAATTTGGAACATAAAGTGTGTCCAAAATCCATTATTATGGATACTCAAAATGACTCTAGAGTAATTTGCTTGTCCACAACATACAAATTTGGCTTTGCATGTGTACGGTTCTATGTATACTGAGTCAGAAATGCACACAAATTTCAGTAACCCTAATGCTGCACTACCACTCCATAATCAAAAGTGTCAGTAACTTAATAAGAAAGTCCTTTTGGAACAAATTAATTTGCATTTCTTTAGTGTAAAGTTGGGTTTGTGATTCTTTATGTGTAGAAATGTAGTGATAATACTTGCGCCCTGTTAACCTTTATTATCAAACATCATCTGTATGGCAGCCTTCAAAATCTTTTGATGTGAATGTTGCTTTTCACCTGCTAACACTTCACTAAAATTCTTTACTGTATTTCTAAAATTAAGCTAGCAGTTCTATATATAATGCCTTTCTGTGCAGATATTACACAGTAACCATATTATAACTTGGTTTGTTAAGTTTTATTAATGACTTGCCTATAAAGTTATATAACTGAAGATACCTACCTGTTTTGAGATCAGGAGGGTGCCCATGATGTCAGCACTCTCCAAAATCAGCTAGCCACATGCCTATTCCAAGGGCTAGGTTAGGTACTATGCAAAATTTATTTCAGCAGTCCATCCCTGTGTGACATTATGAACCACTGAGGAGCATAAGCAAGTTTTCCTAAGAAGTTTTAATACCTTTGCACTAATCCAGTTTTACAAGTCTGGGGTTTTTGCATGTGAGCCCAGGTTTGGGGGGCTTGGGTTTTTTAAATTATATGGCTGCTTATTGATTTCAGTTACTAACTTGGAAAGGAGATAGTTTTTTTTAACATCAGTTGAGTTGGATGTTACTCTGAAGCCTTTCCTTGCATAGAAAAACTTTTGGATTAACAGTGAATGTTAAGCATTAACAGTTAATGTGTAAAGCAGCATAAAACTTGCAGTTCAGGTGACAACTCTAGTCCCATTTCAGTGTTGCTCTAAATGACACAACACAGACATTCTTGGGACATTTTAGTAGCTTTAGAATCAGAAGTGCATTCCAAGGCAGCCCTTGATACACCCGTATGAAGAGGTTTTTAGATCAGTAGGCAGTCTACAATTCTTTTTAGAAGTATAATGAAGGATTTTTTTTCCATTAAAATCAAAGCTTTTTAAAGCCCCTTCATGTGCCAGTTGGTGTTCCAATCCAAGAGAAGATCTGCTAGACATGATATCAACTAAAGGCAAGTTAACTAAAAGTAAGTAGGAAAGTCCTGTGTAGGAAAAGTCCTTAAACCTCTGTTTCTGTTCCTTGTTTGTGAATCGTAGAATAATAAAATCATAGAAAAGTTTGGGTTGGAAGGGA
>NW_010155558.1:0-2329 GCF_000699245.1 Pterocles gutturalis | reverse complement strand
TACAAATTATGGGAAATAGAGCAGAGGAAAATATAATTCAAAGATAAGTTTGGCACTAAGTTTTATTTATGCATGCAAAAAGGAATGCAAAACAATTTGTAATTCCAGGGAAACAGGTATTTACAATTCAGATGCGTAACTAATAACCCACAATGCAGACTGTGTGTGGCAGACAATTTGGAAATACCGGTGAAACAGTATTCTTTCCAAATTGCTGCCTTTTGTTTTGAAGTAAAAATGGGTCACAGTGCAAGAACATACATGTCAGAGAATGGGTGCCATGACTTTTAGAAGGTGAGGCTCTTTTGAAGGGATGAATCAAGACTGTCTGCATCTCCCAGAGAGTTTCCTTTTGGAGGGGCCTGAATACATGTCTGAGTACTTTTAGCTGCTGTATCTCACTTCTGCAAAAATGTAGCCCTAAGAATGAGCGTGCATTGGGCAGCTGTCTGTCTCTCTGTCCCTGCCTCCCCAATACATTTGAAGCTACTGCCAATTTCAACCAAATGTGACGAGCGTTTGGAAATATCACAGATATTAAGTTATTGCAAGTTTTGTGAAGGTAGATGGCCAAGTAGATGCCTTCCAGCGTACCTCAGGATTCTGTAGGATACTGGTAGGTATTGATGTGGTAAAAGTCACTGTTTTTGCCCCAAGTGAGTCTGCTGCAAGTCAACTCTATAAAGTAAAGTCAACTTTACTTTATAGAGTTGAGTCCCAGAAGCAGTATAGGTAAAAGAATCACACAGCTCTTGTGCTGGTGAGGTTATATGGTTAATCCAATCTCTCTTTTTTTCAGCTGGAAGGAGTGGCATCCAGGCTTTCCCCTGAGCATTGATGCCCATTCTCACAGTGATCTGCCTCGTGACATCCAGTTTGACAATGAGAAAGGAATTGACTTCATTCTGAACTACTCTAAAGCGTAAGTGTTGGTGGAACTTCAGGAGTTTTGCAAAATCTCTTTTTTTTGAGCAAGGTAATGATCTGATCACCCTTTAGGTTTCTTTGAAGTCTCAAAATTGGATTCTCTTCTCCCAGATGGATCTGCAGTCAAAGTAGGAAAGAATTGAAAGGATTTAAAAAAGAAAAAAAATCAATATTCTAAGGTTTTAACACTTGGAGCTGGCTGAGCATTCTGCATTCTCATTAGGCAGTGTTTTGTCTGTAGATGGGTGAAGGAGGCACTGGGGAAAAGTGTAGGAAGGACTATTAGCACCTGATACCTGGGACTTTTGACTTAGTTCTCAGAGTGGAGCCCTAGAGAGCCCTCTCTCTCCTGACTGTTTGTGATAATGAAGCCTTTCAGTCACATACTAGAAGAAGATGGTATCAATGCATCCTTGAGACCCCGCTGAAGAAAAGCTTTTCTGAGCAGCTCATCACTAACCACATCAGAGTGTAATCTGCTTGGGGCAACAAAGTCACTGTCCACCCACTTTCATGTGTCATGTCATTGAAAAAACAGAGTCCTGGCTGTTGGATGAGCCTGAATAATCCCGCAGAGCTCTTTGAAATAGTACAGGGTTAATGAGACAAGTAAGATCTCTCTAGCCTTTGAGTCCCCTTCTGAGCTGTCTCACATGCCCAGGTCACATCATACTGTCTCAGCCTATCCCCCCAGATGGTGGGATAGTCTGAGATGAGGTAAGGCTGGTCCAAGATCACCCACAATTTCTACATCTGTTATTCTGTTGATATGCTGGTGTCTTTGGATTTTGGAAAGGTGTGCCTCCCATTATTTGGGTGATCAGATGGGGATTACGTTGTCAAGCACAGATTGGTAAGAACTAGGGAGTATAACAGCCATGCTGAGGAACTTGTAGCTTCTAATAAGAGTGAATACTGGCTTTTTTGAGTCCATTTGGGGAACCGACAGTGACTGAAACCTTAGGTGTCAGAGCATTCTTGGTGTTACATTTATGCAGCTGAATTTCACTACCAACATAGGGTCAAATCCCGTGGTTTGTTCCAAGAGAATCTACCTGCTTGTTTTCTAATTTGGAAAATTGTAAGCTTCAAAGAACACATGTTTTTTTCAGTCTGTGTTATGTCTGCTGTAGATTTTTCCCTCCCTCCTCTCTCCCCCACACTAGGATCTATTTTTCACAATGGAATGATGCTTTGTAACATCATCAAATTATTTTTCTTTTTTTTAGCAGAATACATCTCCAGCAGGTCTGAACAGGATGATGGGTGTGCTGCTGCAGCACATATGGCCAGGTGGACCTGGATCTTTCAGAGCTGATTGAAAAAAGGCACCTGAATAGCTTTGAAGACCAGGGGTCTCTAGCTTTCTATTTCATGCAGACTAGTATGTTAGGAGAATGAC
>NW_010155557.1:0-2557 GCF_000699245.1 Pterocles gutturalis | reverse complement strand
AGCGGTTGCCTGGTTCACAGGAGCTTGTGCCTGTACAAATCAAAAGCACAGATCTTCCATCCTTTGGCTTGCTGCAAATGAACCTTCAGAGTTGCTGTTGCAAAGGTGTCTGTGAAGTGAGCTGAGTATCCAAGCATTGCTTAGACTTCACGACAGTGTCTGAAGCACAGCATACTCTTGTCTCTGCGGTGTGTTAGGCTTGCTTATTCTGCAATATCTCGAATTACAGAGCACAGACTTGCAGAGGTAAATGTGAGAGTGCAGCCGTTGCATTAAATCAGAATGTTTGCTTGGCTAAAGTAGTCAGTGCACTCCAGTCTGGATGGGCAAATGGAAGAGGAATGCTCAGATTTAGTATTTTTGAGGTCAAGGTGTACTTTTAAGGGCTGTTTCCCTTTTGTGGCGGGACAGAATGCACAGGTGTTGGCGGCAGATATTGGCTCACAATGTGTCCTGGGGCTCAGAGTGTCTGGTTAGGCAGTCATGGTGTGGGAAGAAGGGGCCAGGTAGTGTCTGTGGCTCAGAGACTGGACCGACCGTCTGTCTCCTGTGATTGCTGTGGCCAGCACCAGCTTGCTGAGGGCAGAGTGCCTACTGGCAAAATGCAGCCCCTGGAGCAGGGTCAAAACTGGGAGACCGGTGTGGCAGGGGGTTAACACCATTGCAAACCTGTCATGTGGCACCAGGGTAAGGCTAGGGAGCTGTCATGCCCCTTTGTAACAGACTGGCACTGCCTCCTTCTTCTGGGTTACTGTACCCTTGTTTGTTTAAGCCATGCATTCAGCTCTAACCCTCAGAAACTCTGTGATTCTATGCTAGCTATTTTTCAGACATTACCTAATCCTAAATGAAAGAGTATACTCTTAAAATTGCAAATCCACCCCCAACCTCCCAACTATTGTGGCAAATGGTTGAAATGACACACATTGATCCAACGTGTCCATAAATAAACAGGAGGTGCTGAATATGGAGAAGGATATGTCTATGCCTGTGAACATATGTGGCTCCACTTTTCAGTTGTGTTGGAGTATATTGAGTGTTTTGCTTGATGGAGATTCAGTCTTAGCTCTGCATTTAGCAATGGAATTAAGTAAAACATGGGAAAAAAAAAAAATCCCATGAGACAGTTCCCTTAGGTGTAAGTAAAACTTTGTGGGCCAGATGCTCACTGCTTTGAAAGGATCAGACCTGCATCCAGACTTTGGTTTTTCTTCTTTTCATTTCAAGTTTTTTGGCACATTGGCTTATAATTTGAACATAAAGAAGATGAAGAAGGCAACAGTGTCATCCAGAGCAACATCCAGTCTTTCAGATGAGTCATGAAACCCAGAGTTACAGTCAGATTTACTGTTGGTCTTTACTGTTGATTACTAGCACTAGGAATTTTTAATAATTATTTTTCTAATTTCTATTGCTACTCCTCTATATGTAAAGTGATTTCACGAAGGCCTTAATTTTGTATGCCAGTAATGAATGAAGATTTGAAATCCTGTTATGAAATTTATCAAGTTTAATGTAAAGTATTTGCTGGGGCACAACAGGATGTCTAACAGATTTGCTGAAGTGTAAGATTTTAGAATTTTGTGAGCATTATGCAATTTCATTTTCTGTTGCAAAGTAGCGCTCGCTTTCATTGGCCAAACAGTGAGTTTAAATGAGTAATGTCAAAACCTGTTATAGACTGATAATCTACAATTTGGTGCAATATTTGTGCCAGTCTCAAGCATAGAAATTCTGAGATTTAAAAGAACGTGATGGTTTGAATAGAGTTCGTTTCTATTTTCACTCCAAGTTTTGAATTTTCCAGGTACACTCTCTTCTTGTTCTTATATTTTATTCTGAATTTTGGTCTAGAATTTAAACATGGAAAAAGCCCCCAAAACCTAACCAGCTGGGATTAAGCACATAAAAAAACCCCAAACCTTAAATTTTTAGGGATATGCTATGCAGCTGATTGATTGGAAGAAACTTGACTACTGGCACAGGGAAATACTGTTACCTTTCTCACACACAATCAAGTTATCAGACTGGTTTTAAAGTGAATGGAAAAAAGATGATGGATAGTAATAGATTATTTTTCCTTTGTGATCTGAGATTTCTCATCCAGAGAAGTTTAACTAGTTCTGTTACACAATTTCCTTTCCAGTTCCTTCACTGCAGAAGAGCATGAATGCAGTTGCTGGATCATGAGGAACCACTCAGTTGACATTTGTGGGGCAGAAGGTGAATCTGTCCATCTTCACTTCTAAGAAATAAGGTAATGGCATATCTGAGAAACCTGCCTTTCTTTCCTCCTGCTTTTGTCTCTGGCTTGACTGGTCCAGCTGCCCTCTGTTCTACTCTCTTCTACTATATAGAAGCATAGCTTCCCCACACTTTTGCCGCAATATTGCCTTTCCTGTTCTTCTGCCTCTTCTGTCACATTCTGAGTACCATTTAGGCCCTAGTTAGCTCTTCCTTTGTGCTCTTTGGAAAGCTCAGAGGAACTGTGCTAGATTCAGGCAGCCATGAAGAGCTCTTTGTGAGGATGGTGAGGCGGTGGCCCAGGTTGCCCAGA
>NW_010155556.1:0-2422 GCF_000699245.1 Pterocles gutturalis | reverse complement strand
AAGAGGGGAAGAAACAAAAGCTGCAGTTCACAGACCACTGCTGGGTTGAGGGGAGAAGAGGATAAACAAAAACAGAGTAAGAAATGCACACTGTGCTTGTCTGCTTAGAACCTTAGGCTACAGCACAGACTTTTATCTTCTTCCTACCCTTGCTTTCTAGTTAAGTGTATCAAAGTATCACAAATCCAAACTCTGCAAGCTTATACAAGTGATAAAAGTATGCCTTTAGAGGCTTGTTTTTCCTGTGCAGATCAACTCCTAGCAGTCTCAAATTAAGACACTCCTTAACTTGACATCATTATTTCAGTGAAGACACATCAATATCTCAAGATGACCAGCAATGGGTTTTGTCTTATTTTCATTAAAAAGCTGGAGGGGCTGGGGGGAGAGGGGATGGCAAAGTCAGCATGTGTGATCTGCAGTTCTGTAAATCCTGCTGGATTTTTTTTTAGTTTACTGCACTAATATTTACCCAAGGCTCTGTGTGTAGACAACTTTTTGTTGAACTTATGCGTCAACATAAATGAGTAAAATCTTACATATACTGATGGGCTTGTTATACCTGGTTTCCAGACCAGCTGCTTCCTGGAGCATCTCTGTGGTGACTGCCTCTGTGTTAAAGAAGTCCTTGATGCTTTGCAGAAGTTCTGCCTTTCGGGGGTCAGGCAGACTGTCTGCATTCAGCAGTGCTCGGGCCCCCGAGCGCACTTGCCTGCGCAGAGGGTCCTCCAGCAGACGCACGCCTTCCTCAGAGCCAATGGGTGCACCAAACTCCTCAGCCAGCTGCTGCTTGAGATGGTTGTCATAGTAATTGGAGATGGCATGGCAGGATGTGCAGAGTAGGAGCACATCATGGCAGTTGTGGTCCTTCATCTGGATGGGGAAGTGTCTTCGGTATTCATGAGGAACAATGTTCTTCCTAGGGAAGACAAACCAGCCAGCTCACCACATTTGCCTGAAGCTGCCACTCCCCAATTCCTCCTCTTCCTGGCCCACAAAGGGTCAACTAATACTAAAAGTCCAGGAAAACAAATCACCAGCACCAGGACCCTCAGTGTGGCAATAAGTTCTGCAACTTCTTTTTATTTGTACTTCTCTCCACGTTTTCTGCATTTCGCTTTTTCCCCCCACTTCCAAAAATTCATTGCTTTCAATTAAAAAGTGATCCATACTGAAAAAAAAACCAAAAAGCGCAACACACTACAACAAGCGTACCTCTCAGCTACATAGCAGCAGCTGCAAAGACAAAAATCTGACCCTTTGTCACCTCATGGGCTTCAGGCTCACCTAAACCTTTTAAAAATGCAAGGATTAAGTACTGGAAGGAATAGTACAGCTATTGCCAGAAGGGGATGCCATCAGAACAGTGTGTGTTGGCATGCTGCTGCCCCCATCATTCAAACCACAGCACACACATGTTCCATATGCTTTGTTCTCTCCAAGGACCGATACCTCCTGCCTCTAGAAGAAGAGGGAAGGTTGGCCTGTTCAGCGTCAAACTTACCCAGACACATACAACTACAGAGCATTCAGTGACAGCCCATCCAGGATACAAACAAGCATGATGTTTCAGGCCACTATCCAAGCTTCTGGGTGCCAAACTAGATGCCGACCTCAGTCCTGTTTTAAAAGATGCATTTTTCTCCTATCCCGCTAAACTCACCGGATATATGACTCTCGCTTGCCACACACAACACACAGGTTCTCTTTGACTGTCAGATAATAATCGACTTGAGACTCGGGACGTCCTGAAGGCTCAAACCGCAGCTTCACAACAAATGGGTCTGTGCTAACTAGCTCTGAAAGGGTAAACAGACACAGAGAATATTCAAGACAAATTTGTATTTGAAAACTAAAATAACAATGTTAAAACATAGAATCATCTTAGTGAATCCCCAACAGTATTTCCAATAAGAAATTATACCAAAAATTCATGCCCAGTTACCTAGGAAACAAGCAAAAAGCACTGTATTTCAAATACCAACAGCCAAATTGGTATGCTCACCTCCAATTCCCTTGTCCAGATACCACTGAGCCTTCTTGCGATCACAAGTGCACAGGGGCTGTCCATCTGGTGCATGCAGGAAGCAGTTGTCATACAGTGGAGATTTTCTATGAAACAAGGGCAACATTACAGCAACTATAACAACATGCTAAAAAAATAGAGCTCTCTATAGCCGCGCATTCCACCCTGCACTTCGTGCAGCCTCCTCCAAATTTCAGGAGTGCCCCTAAACACACACTTATGGCTGCTGAGCACTGCACAAAGTGCTGCTAAGGGAAGCAGAACATCTAAAAACTTACTTGGGCTTCACCAACTGACTGTAAGGTATCTTTGCTCTCCTATTGCCAATAGAATTGTAACTCTGAATCCCAGTTTTCAAGAGATGCCATCAATGACGACAGCATTTAAAAAAAAAAA
>NW_010155555.1:0-2497 GCF_000699245.1 Pterocles gutturalis | reverse complement strand
TTGTTGTTGTTTGGTTTGGTTTGGGTTTTTTACTGTGAACAAAGTTGCAGAATTCATATGGCTTAACTTTGAAAGAGAAAAGAGATAATTTCACTGGTTGGATTTCTCATTCTGGCTCATAGCAGGGCCACACAGTTTTACACCAGCACAGCTGAGCCACAGGCACCCTGCAGGACAGAGAAGAAAATGTGTGAGGAGCTGGAACTGCTTCGGCTGGCAATGGAGGTTTTTAATGTTTGTAATTTACCTGTTCACCTTAAACATGGAGAAGGGGGGAGCTTAGCTAACAAAAGCACAGCGTGCAGCCCTGGCATAGGAGAACATCAACCCTATCTCTAAGTGCCCCAGTCTTTTGTTCCATTTGTTCTGTATAGATCAGAGCATCTCAGATTATGTTCTCCTGGAGGATCTTCAGAACACCACGGGTCTCTCTGAGCCTATAAATACACTCTCATGATGGAAAGGTCTGCGTAGTGCGCTGAGTAACATCACAGGAGCATCTGACCGTGGTGCTTTGTGCCACCTTCTCTAAGTCTCTTAATATTTAACATGATGCACCAGTAAGGGCAGCCAAAGGGCTGTGTTTGCCTGTGTGTAAAGCAGGTTACTCTCCTTTGTGAAAGCATTAACCTGTTGAGTTGTGGATGCATACACAGAGGAACAGTGGTCACAAACAGTGAGGAGCAGCTGATAACATCATCAACTGGAACTACTTTGGCTATGCTTTGATGTTCTTAACCAGACCTAAGTTAATTTAGGGGCTGGAGAGACATTGCAGTTCTATGCAAATACTCCAACGTTCCCTTCCATACAGAAACATTTATTTTGAAAAGCCAAAACTGAAACTACATTAAATGAAGAAACAGTTAATCCAGATTTTTCATTGAGGAAGGGTAGGTGATCTTACGTGAGACACCTGATAAAATTCAACTTCAGTAAAGCAGTTTAACCTAATGTGTTGGTGGAGATACATATTACAGTTGTCTTCCCATTGATCTGGTCTATGGTATTTATTATCTGCATTGTAAGAGTGCGTTGGTTTGTTAGGCATAAAAATACAGTGCTCTTCCCTCTGCTTCAAAGAAACAGAGTCATTACATTTTCCAGGAAATCTAATTGCATGAAGTATTCCTAACACAATACTCACTATTAATGTTTCCAAAAGAATAGCTAAACTGTAAGAGGAGAGCTGATATTAATATACATTGGATTAAATCTAATTCGTGAGTATAAAGGAGGCTCCTCATATAAGGGAGCTTAAAACGTACATAAGCTGACAGATTTTTTTTCCTTCCTTCTCTGTTCTGAAAGAACACTCAGATCAGTCAAGGATATTCAAATACCCTGGGCTTCTCCAGGAAATGTTGGATTATGGTATATTGGCAAAAGAGAAAGAAAGGAGAATCCTGGAACACACAGTTAACTAATGCTGGTACAAGATGTGAAAAAAAAATATAGGGCCACAAGCAAGTGACTAGAGACCAGTTATCTGAGTCATCAGTAGAGCAAGATTTCAAACATTCTTTTTTAAATAAATGCAACTGAGATTAAACAGGACCTTCATTTTAGGAGTTTCTCTAAGGAAAAGATGCAAATACTTGATACGGTAACTAGTCTCCTGCCTGTACTACTGCCCAAAAGAAATCCTAAAAATAAATACTAAAATGGATTCCGATAAACTCTTTGGTAATAAATTAAATGTGCTAGCAGATAACTTATTAAATTACCTTTTTTTTCCCCTTTTGGTAACAGACATAAAACTTTATAATATGCAGTACAAGTCTTTAACATTTTAGTTATTATGAGCTGAAAATGCAATCTTGCTGTGTTAAACTGACTGTGTTTGTTAGGTAGTGGTAGCAAATAATGCTGGCTATAGAAATAGCTGTTCTACAGAAAATGCTCCAGAGGTAGCTGCTTGGCTGTACCGATGGAAGAAATGTACTGACTTTTGCAAATTCCAGTTCTAAAAAGAACTGCAGTCTTTTATAATTCAGAACGGATTGCTGACATCACTCATGAGGACCATTCTTGCTCCCTCCTCCAGAACGGCTGCAATTTCCTCATCACTTTCCTCGGTTAACCCAGGTCAGCCACGGGTGAGGGCTGGGCAATGAGTAGGCGTTGGCAGAACAGGGCACTGGCAGAGCCAGCCCATCCACAATGGCAGGGGGGCTGCGAAGCCACAGCAGTGGTTGCATAAATTAAAAGGCTGATGGATAAAATACCTGCAAGGTTCAATAAGTCATTTTTGAAAGAGAAGGGTGTACCACACTATCCTGCGAGCAGCAGTGGGTCAAGGCTAGTTCTGTTCCAGGGTGAATGCTGCAACGCTGGAGGGAATGGCAGTTTGGGGCAGGGCTCCTCACACCTGGACAGTAGGCGGTGACACAGGGTGCTCAGACCCTTGTAAACCCCTGCTCCCATCACCTGGATGAGGGCGGGGAGCAGCGGGGCTCATGCACAGGCACCAGCAAAACTGCAGAAAGCCAATGTG
>NW_010155554.1:0-2542 GCF_000699245.1 Pterocles gutturalis | reverse complement strand
TTTCTCTGGGTTTTTTAAGAACTAGCCTGCAAGACTGATTGATTGGGTTTTTTTTCCCAGGCTCTCAGCTACTTCCCTTAGTTATTTACCCCCTTTTTTTTGTATGTAACAGCGTTTTTTGCCAGTGTTAGTTTTCCTCATTTATATGAGCAGATGCAGGACGTAAGGGATGGCATAAGAATTGGGCTCTGCACCAGGTAAAAACTTTTGCCCATCGTGCAAAGGCTACAATAGTAGAGGAGACAAATCCAGGGAGGAAACAGTGTTGTGTGTCCTGAATGCCTCAAGTAGACCAGGGAGTAAGTCTCGTCTCCCGTTCCTTTCTGCCCAGTGAGCTGGCAGTCTGAACCGTTGATTACGTCTATGTGGAATCCCCTTAGCGCTGGTAATGCCTGCGCAGGACTCGCGTTAGCTTATCCCAGTCCGAGGGTATTTGTTCTGTAGAGGTGTCCCTTGTACTCAATTAGCAGCAGTCTGTGACGTAGCAGCTCGCAGCTTTGGATGACCGAAGGTGGGATGACACAGATAGGCGAAAAGATCCTTTTTCTCTCTGCTTAAAGTTGCTTGAAGCAGTAGGCACGGTATGCTCTCCACAAGCTTTGGATGAGCCCTGGCATGTTGTGGCAGTAAGTGTAACCCCAAAAACTCTCAAAATGTGCTCCAGGTTGGCTCTGTAGGAAGCCAGCCATGATGCTTGGCTGCCATCGTCGCACCAGGATGACTGTAATATCCAGATGATGTCGCATTTCCCAGCCATCCCTCTGATAAGCCGTTTTCCAAGTGCCTGGAGGCATTGCACACGAAGTAACTGATGGATAGGTCTGTGATGCACCCACAGGCGTACTTTGTAAATAAATCTGATTTCAAAAGGACATAGTATTTAAAAGTATTGTCAGTTGTCATTATGTTGTTATGAATCTTGCCGTACTTGGTGTTTTCTTGAATTGCCAGCTTCTGGAACTAGGTACTAACAAGAGAATCCCAGCTTCTTTTTAAAAGCATAGAAAGTTTCTTGTCCTCATGCTCCTGTAGAAACCCTGTGAAGTCTTGAAAGGCTCCAAAACTAGAAAACAAGAAGCACCTTACATTTGGAAAATCAACTAAAATGTCTTTTGTTTTTGCAGACCTATTTCTGATTATCTATACCATGTACTGTTAATATTGGCTAATGTCAGTAGACTGTGGCTCCACTGTTGTGTTTTCCTGGATGGTGCTTACTTGAGCAGAAATAAATTATTTTTAGGGAAAAGTTTACCAGTTCGGGTCACTAGAGACAGGATCCCAAGGCATAATTAGATGGCTGTATTTAACTGTTCTGATTTCCAGAGATGCTAACCTGTATCAGTTTCTGATAAACTAAATTGTGAGTAATATCTGTGTTAAAAAAACCCCAGTTTTTAGGTAGGTACTAGGTTGCTGATGGTGACTTCTAACTTTAGGCACAGGTACACTTTGAGATGCTTGTAGAAGCAAAATTTCCAGATTTCAGAGTGATGTTTTAGTGGTTTTTTAATCATTTGCTCTTTTTTTTTTTTTCTTTAAATGAACCCCCCCCCCCTTCTTTTTCTGCCAAACAAAATTAAGGCAAAAATTAATAGATTTTAAATTCTTTGGGAGAAGAACTATCTTTGTCCGGTATACGGTACCTAGCTTAAATCCCTGATTCTGGATCTGACAGTTGTTCCATGACAGACAATAAATAGATGAAGAATGCCAATAATAAAGATGTAGCAACCACTTTGTGCTAGACAGCATTAGCTGTAGATGAGTCAAACGTGGAGGAATACATATAATGAAACTGATGTGCAAAAGCGTATTTTCACTTCTGTAATGATGATTTTGCAAACATCCCCAGTGTGTTGCTTTTGTGTGTCTTAATATCAGAATTTGGACATGGAAAAACTTTCAGTTCATGTTGCTTCTGTTTCAGTTTTAAGTTGATTTACTGCAGGTGACAGCATTTTTGTAGGATTTCCTGGTAACTTGTAATGAGCAAGAGTCTGGAAAATGTCATTCATGGGTTATTTCTTTCCCATTCTAAACCTACGTGAATGCCTTTTCTCTGGGAAACTTTTTTAGGTATCAAAGCTAAGAAGACTGAAGTTTCATTTCGTTTGACCATGTTAACTATGAAGCTGCTTTTTAAGTATGAACTATCTTATAGCTGGCTGACTTTTATACCAGTGTGTGCAAATGCTCGCAGATTAAAACATAAGACTGTTTACAGGCTGTTACTAGTGCTAGTTACTGTTACAAGCTTTCTGAGATTTTCTTATTTGTTTTTTGATTTTGCTTTTAAGATGCCCAAAGCATCAATGTTGTTGACCAGCTAGCTTCCAAAGACTATGCTAATGTAACACTTGGTGCAAATGCTGGTGGGATTTTGGTTTATGTTTATGGTCCTGTACTTGTTACCCATTATGTACACTCGAACAATAATTTTAATGATACTTGATTTTAAAAAATGATCGACCTACAAACACTTGATATAAATCAAAGTTACACTTGAAGGAAACAGAAAGAACTTGAAATCTGTTCAGTT
>NW_010155553.1:0-2524 GCF_000699245.1 Pterocles gutturalis | reverse complement strand
CATTCAAATATATCACCACAGCACCAGCCATCATTTGTGACCTCCCTTGATGTTACTATCTGACTAATTTCTGTGTTCCTTTACTGTACTCCATATACTGTCAAAGAGTAGACTGGTATTGTTCTCACTGTCACATTGTTTTCTGTTTTTTTCCTGGCTACAATAGTGGCAGAAACAGAGCAGGTATGTTTTATAAGTGGATGCATGGTTAAGATATCTTATAAATGTTTAAGCTTTCCATCTGTTTCAATAATCTGAATGTTTCTTTTTATATTTGTTACCTAAGTTAAAAGATTTAAAACTCCAAAGTATTGTCAGAAGCTTCCAGCAGTTTCTAAAATTTACTTTTAGAAATCTATTTGAACTGGAAGGAAAAATATTGCAAAGTGCCAGTGCCAGTGCTTTTCTTGCAAACCTTCTTTGTAATGTACGGGCCAACTCTTGAATAATAATAAATGGTTGAAAGCAGAGCCAACCTAAACTTCAAGGGTTTCGTTTTTGAAAAATTGAAGGCTAAACTTCCAAAAATGTGCTGAAATTCTGTCACCAATTATAGTTGAAAATAATAGTCACAGAAGAATTAATTTTTTTATTCTTCAAAAATTATTCAGAACAGAGCTATGTGTTGGTCCTTCTGAGTCTTAAAACCATTAAGTGTGGGTCTGAGACTTCAGTTTGATGGGAGCATGAGGCTATGCGTTGCAGAACCTGACTTGGTCAGAGCTAATTTTATCTGAAATTACAGTAGGCATCTTTCCAACTCAACCAGTCACTGCTCTTGCCTTTCTTAGGAATGTGTGAGATTACTCTTAAAAGGGCTGCTGTAAGAAAGTTTCATCTCGGCGTTTGGTGGGATGCTTAACTTAAATGTTGTTATCAGACCCAAAATTTCAGTTGACTCAGAACCTAGAGATGTGTGATCTTTGCTGTCATTAGTTCAGTTATGTGTCTGCAGAACAGAGTACTGAGCTTTACAGAGAGAGAGAGGAGCTTCTACTCCTTTGTGAAGATTTTTTTAAAAGTATTGGAGAAGTAATTTCTTTGGACTTGACAGATTGTCTGAAAATTTCCGTATGTAGCAGACAGAATGGATGACTTCTGGGTGAGGTTTCAGACTTGTGTTTCCTAATGAAAGGTGAAGAGAACTCCGAAACTCCAGACCAAGTTGCTGTAAAACCTAAAAGAAAGGGTATGGTTATAAAGTATTGCGATGGTGCTTCTTATAGAACCCCACTGCAAGGAAATGACGAAAGAAGTTGAGTGAAAAGTACATGACAAACTCTAGAAAGGCGTTTTTATTTGTACCATACAGTGATATATTTTCTCCTCCCTCATACTTCTTAAATACATAAAAAGAGAACCAGAGTATTCTATGACTAAATTAAATGTAAGGGAAGAAAGGCTCCTCAAAACAGAAGGGCCAAAAAGGCAAGAAGTGTTAATTGTTAGTGTATGCTGGAAATTCTAACAGAGCATTGATATCCTGATTGCTCATTATTATGTTTATTTTTCACTACTGTAGTGTCTGGTGTAGCAGCCTCAGTGCTAACACCATCTCTGAATCTTAAATGACAAGGACATTCACTTCAATACATCATCACAGAGTTCTAGGATTTGTAGAAAATCTGGGCTCAAGATACATGTTCAGCATTTAGAAGTCTGAAGTCTGATCTGCTCCCACCAGCTTAAGAATCTGTAAAGACTATTACCAGTCTAACTGTCCAGGGGGAATATCTGTTACATCCTTTGTTTTACGTAGTCATTCCTGTGCAGAGAACTTCACAAGCAAGCAGTTTTATTCTTTGTACTGTGATTTATCCCTCCGTCCTCTTAATGTCTCTCTCAGTGCTGAACCTAGTCACCATGTGCTTCAATGTTTTAACTGTCCATAAATTATTGACAATAAAGTTCCTTGCATTTTTGCACCCACCCATTTGCCCCCTGTGTGTCCTTCATTGCCTTCATGTTCTGTTCTTTGCTTCCTTCTGCATAGTCAACTGTCTTAGTGGGTTTTAGTTCTGTTTTTAAGGCTTTTGACTCTTCAGTGTGCAAATTTCACTAAGCTAAACCTCTGTAGGGCTGACTCAGCATTCAGTGTCATTTGTCAATTTCATTGATCACTCTCTCATAAACAGTATGACGGAGTCTTGCAGAGTCAGCAGCGAGCAACTGGACTTTTCTAGGATTATACTGTAAGAACCTCCATATTAAAAATAAAGAGCTTTCTGATTTCTCTGCAGTGGGACTTTCAAAATGAATTTTAAAAAGTCTCTCAGCCTTCTTGCTTCATTCAACTGTAATTTTTCTTATTAATTCCTTCTCATTTTCCAAAAGATGACTCTCCTGTGGAAAAGGAAATTGTGATTTACATGTTTAAATAATTTTACATTTTTATTCTCTTTCTTGTTATAAGTCTACATCCATATGAGTCAAACAAGAAAACACTTCACATACTGGAGTATGACCCTGGTCCAGTTTTCAGAGGAACGTAACGTAAGTTTACAGATTTATTTTCACTACTCTC
>NW_010155552.1:0-2409 GCF_000699245.1 Pterocles gutturalis | reverse complement strand
TGGAAGGAGTACTGTGCTCCACATCAAGACGAGACATGTGAGAGTGATGCTTTAAAACAGCTATTATCAAAAGAAGCTGAAAACATAGAAGACTTTATGACCTGTCTAAGATTGAAGAGAAATTCTTGCTTTGTGGGAGGCTAGATCCCTTGATAGGAGATCAGAGTGTGATGGTAATCAGGAACTAAAGAGTCTGAAAGAGAAAGTATGAACAGATTAAGAATTAACCCTTGACAATGCGGTTAGGATGCATTAAGGAAAACTGGGAGACAATTCCTTTAGAGCACAGACAGAGTTGTGACACCTGAACTTGACATCACAGTTAAGGATGTAGTAAGGGGTTTTCAGTGCCATCAACACTAGTGGCAACTGGTGTTTCCATCCCTGCCTGCAGTTTTGGGTTGTCTGTGGGACCAAGTACTACCTAGAAGCATCCTGACTAAGTGTCCAGAGAGGCTATGTGGATGGCTGTTTGATTTCAAGAGTATAGCACAGTGGAACAGTCATATTAGATTAGGTGAACACCTGTGAAAAATAGGTGTGTTGGCAAGTCACCTCATTCTCAAGACCATATCCAAATGTCTTGATGGACATGATCTGGCAGCTGGAGTAACCAACAGGAGTGTTATCCTGTAATGGTATCTAGCCAACATGGGATGCAAGCCTTTTCAGAAGTTGAACAAACTCATTGCAGAGTCCCACTATTGCCTGACCAGAGGCAATACAGATAATATGCCCATAAATACTTCCAAAAAGGTGCATGAGAACAAGAGCTCAAGTCAAACCAGTAGCAGGTCAGAGCAAGACTTGCTGTTCGTAAACTTCCTGGAGTTGTGGTTTTATATCCGATACCTCTTCATGGATTTTTCTTGCTTTTTTGCATACCAGCAAGCATTCAACATTCACTACACCCCACAAAGAGAACTACGAGCACTAGCCTCCTGAAATACAAGTCTTTACCAACATCACCATGAACAACAGTGCAATTATTGCACCAGAGATCTGAAGGACCAGTGGCTCCAGAATCTCACTGGACTGTTTAACCAGACCTTGGCAGTTAATGAATACTCTTCATCATTTACAGTTCTGCTTTCTGTTAGTGCTGACTTTTGTTACTGTTATCACTTTACTAGTTTTTATTATGGGCATATGGGCATATGGGTCTGGGGAAGGAATATGTGCAGAACTGTGTTTCTAAGAGGTGTTGTTGTGAGCCTGGTGGACCCAGGAGTGCAGCTGTAGCCAGGACCTGAAGTAGGTAGACCTTTGCTGGATTACTTATCTCCAAGTCACTACTGAACAAATGTCTTCCAAGGACCTCTCAGAGAGGTCTAGTCTCTGGTTCCTTGCCGCAGGTAAGTCATATCTCTTCTGCACAATAACCTGATTTCCAAAGTCATGACCTTTACCAAAGCACCTGGGGCTAACTCTGTGACTCCAAAGCATCTCCTCGTTGCACAGCTCATGGTGGCATGGTACAGCAGCAAGGAGCAGGGCTCTGCACCACACTGAATGAAACCACAACCAACCCCAGCCCTCCCTCCACCCAAGCAAGTGGGGTACTGTGCCACTGGTGCTGGGGGCTGCTTCCCCATCCTCACTCTCCAAGAACCAAGGCTCGAGTGCAGGAGAGCTTTCACCTCCCAGCTCCTCTCCTGCCTCCCCAGCAGCAAGTTGAGTTAAGGTGTGGACAGAGGTGAGGTAGTCATTAACTTCTGGTCTCGGTAGCTGAAATTAATAAAATAAAAATATGGGAGGGGAGAGAGACGATTTCAGAGGAGGAAGGCATTGAGGGGCGTTCTCTGGAAATCAACAAAGCAACCCAGAGGAGGTCGATTTAAGTCAGGCTGAAATGTTTTGTTCCTCCCCAGGTTCAGTGGTTTCTTTGATTTCCCCTGTATTTAACCCCTTGTCTGTTAGTGTTTGCAGTTAGCTCCACTTTTCAGAGAAAACAGGCTGCTTGAAGTCCCAATGTTTCTGTTTGGAACAGCAGAAATACAACATGTCAACATTTTTATTCCTCTTTTTCATGGAGTGAGTTTCTTTGTTGAATTCTGCCCAGGTTGCTGAGTACTTCTGGCCATCCCAGGTTTTCCTCTCATTCTCTTCCTCACAAACTCCCACTCATCAGCCAGAGCCCATCTGTCTTTCTGTCTTCTGCTAACCCACCCCACCAGCCTCCTTCACCACTTCTCATCCTCCTTGGCATTGGGCTGAACCAGCACCACCTGGAATGTTGGCTGCAAAGGTCTGGAGGGACCCAAGCCTGGGGCTGAGTCAGTGTCAGTCCTGTGATGGTGACCTCTCATTTCTACTCTGCAAGGCTCCCTTGGGAGCATGATTCCCAGAAGAAAATGAAATCTCTGACGTCTTTGTGCAAGGAGCATGCAAGAGCTGGTTGCGTGATAT
>NW_010155551.1:0-2472 GCF_000699245.1 Pterocles gutturalis | reverse complement strand
AAACTTTTGAAGACCAGCCATGAAAATGTATGCCTATCTATGAAGCCACTTCTCAAAGCAGAAGTCACGCTGACAGGTCCATGTCACTTTGGCTGCCAAAAAAAGGGTGCCAAGAAAAGCCTCTGGTGTGTAGCACATCCAGGGCACACGGGCTTGCCTAGGTCCTGTTGGGCATACCTGGCCCCATGCTCTCTGCCGTATGTGAAAGTGTGGTACCTATCAGAGCTACCCAAGTCTTCCTCTCAGGTACAGGCTCAGTCTCACATGGCTTTGCTACTCCCAGCTGCTGATTCAGGTGAGTCCTTCCTAGAGCAAAAAGCCAGCTCTGCTCTCCACTGTGCAGACAAGCAAAGCATGTCCAGAGTCACTTTCTTGATGAGGCCTTTGATTTCTAAGTGACCCAGGTGCATTGAAAATTCACCTCAGTGGAGAGCACCTCCTGTATGGCCATCTTGTTTTGTTTTCAGAAGCTTCCTTACATTGTTTTGGTTGCACTGAACAACTGGTTCTGCTTGAGTTTGGATAGGAGGCTGAACAGCTCTCACTTTGTCTTCTTGCAGAGATACAGTATTGCATGCACCAACCTCTTTGCAGCCTTAAAGCCGATGAGAAAAGCTGAAAAACGGGCTGAGCCCCCAGACACCACATAATGAGCTACATACGCAAGTAGACGTGAGGCATGCATACAATGAATCATTTCCTTACGTGTGTTCCTTGACTGGGGATACTATGGGCTTACCCAGTTCTTTTTCAAGCACGGAAAATGTCTATGTGCTAATTCTGAGCACTTGTTCTTTGTTAATACTGCTGCACAGAATAGAAAAGGAAGGGAAAAATTAAATATATCTGCTCCTTTTCAAACCACCCCCTGCAGTTATTTGAAATGCTTTTATAGATGTTTTTGCATACTCATTCATTTGTTTATGTGTATGCTCATGTGTCTTTAGCAATTCTGCAAAATTATAGGCTTTTTATTTAAAAAACTCACTTGTAGACTTCTACTTAATTTCGTATGTTCCTATATTACTGTGAGTTTTTTCTTGCAAAACCTCATAGCTTATAAATTACCATAAGATTAAACCAGATATTGCTAATGTATTTTAAACAGTTGTTAAATTACCAAAGTTGGTTGATCCCTTCTTTGAAATTTGCTGATCCTAACTTTAAATGACTCCTAGGTTATTATTTATATCTTTTAAATCTTTTATAGCTGTACACGGGTGCTTTTATGAAACCTGGTGTAACATATTCTAAGAACAAAAGCATATTTATGTAGGTAGCACTGGGAGCTGACTTGGCAGGTGTTCGCCACAAAGTCTTAACCCCTAAGCATTAGTAGTAGGCATCAAGCACAGCCTCAAAGGGTTGTAAGAGTCTCTTTTTCTACAGAGAAACTGTTCAGGATGAAAATGTATTAAACTGGAATGAATGGTGGTGTTAGTGCTATCATCAAGTTTGTGGGCTGCAGAAATGAGGGTTTAGGAATAACGTTTGCAACAAGTACCATAAACAGAAAATAAAGACAGCTGTGGTAGCCAGGGCTTCTCAGGGCGACTGCAACCTTATATAGCTCAGGCAAGAGCCTGGCAGAATTGTTCTTGGGAAGAAAGGAGCCTTAAATGGGGAAAGGAGCAGGCAAGGCCATAGTCTCTCCTCTTGCATAAACCAGAGAGGAAAATTGGCCAGCTGGAGGAGATCCAGGGCTGTCCCACATGAAAAGGGGTAGCAGAGGGAGCCCAGACTTCTAAAACAACGGGACTTTGTCTAGAGCAGGGGTCTGTCAGCTTGAGTTAAGGTAGTGAAATCTGGCACTGAGAACTGTGAGAGTTTCCCTGGCTTCTGCTAAAGCCAGTGATTTTAGTGAATCTGCTGGAGAAGGCCAGCAAGGAATGAAAGAGTTCCTGAGAGCAGAGTAAAATGTGTCTGGAAACTTCCTTTCAGTTTGTAGGCATGAAATGTGTTGGTCCTTTAGCTTCTACATAGGAGGCACCCTCCATCGTACAACATGCTCATTGAAGCTAACCAGGAACTCTTTCAATAAAAATACTTCCATTGAAAAATGGCATTTCACTGAAAATACACTTTGGAGGAAGAAAGTATAGCCATTTCAAGAAGATGGTGTTAGGAAAAGTTTCCTGTCTGCAGAATTTCATTTTAGAGTGAGCAACACGCCCAAGACCATGTGGTCTGTTAGTAAAGGCTGCAGCTGTGAAGAGTGGCTGAATGAAATCAGGGTTTAACTACTTTCCATAGCTCAGAGGACAGCCTTAGCTTGCAATGGGTTGTGGTCACTGAGAAGGTGCTGTGAGGCCTCCCTGGAGAAGATGGGTAGCAAGTCCTTGCTTCTGTAAGGAAGTATGGTTTGAAAGAAAGTGGGCTAGAACCAGCTCAGTCACCCCTTGGATGAATGCTCCAGGTGGAGAGTGAGTAGAAGTTTGGTTTGGTTTGTTGTGTGGTTTTTTTTGTTTGTTT
>NW_010155550.1:0-2514 GCF_000699245.1 Pterocles gutturalis | reverse complement strand
GCAGGGGTTCCGCGGGCAGCCGGGCCGCAGGGATGCGGGGCGGTGCGGGGAGCAGGACGCCGCGCACCCCTTCACTCACTCCATCCCTACACTGTTTACAAAGCGCCTGTTTTAATGTAAATACTGAACTGGCATCTGTACTGTAAACCCGATGAGGCCCCCTTTGCAGTACCTGTTGTAACGTGGATGTTGACTGGGGTTTTCAGGTGGAACTGAAAGAGAAGTTGATCTGTCTGTTAACTTCTGATTAACCTGAAGGTTTGGGGAGCTGAGGGTTTGTTTTTTACATTTTGTAGCTATTTATTTCATAGCTTAAAAAAACCCAGTAGTAATAATAATAAAAAGACTAAACCTGTTACCAAGCACACAACCCGGCACAGCTTAAGAAAAGCTGCTGAAATCACTGGTAAAACGTGGAGAAGTAACACAAGAGCGGGTACAAACTGTGGAGGTCATCCTGATTTCTGCTGGAGCTTTGCAGGCAAGAGAGAGGGGGCTACGGAAACTGTAAATGTTTGTGTATAGGAATGATTATAAAATGTGTAAAATGCACTTTTGTTTGATATACTCCTTTTTAGTTTTAGGTAGTTTTCTGGAAACTGAACTGTTGTTCTGTTGTGAACTGCTTAAGTTAAGGGGAAAAAAAGGAAAAAACACCACAAAAGGCATCAGTGTCTATTGAAACTGTAAAGACTTTTCTTTTTAACTTTTTTTTTTTTCTGTACAGAATGAGCATGGCATTTTAAATATTGGTGTTCTTGTTCCCAGCATGTGTATTTTAAGACAAAGGTTAAAAAAGTGTCTACGTTAAATTATGAACCTAGTCGTCCAAATAATATTTTCTCATTAAAATATGTAAATGCAGATTTAGTTTCTTATTTGTCTTTTTAAAGAGTTTACACGAGAAAAGTAAAAGCGTTAGTTCATGAAAAAAGAATGACGTTATTCCAATATTTAGGCAATCTATCAGCCTTTTAATGGGAGGTTACTATAAATAGTTATTAACATACCACAACATGTTAGGCAAAAATTGTCATTATTGCTGGCTTACCGAAGAGGTAACATACATAAGTGTGTTCTGGGGTTTTTATAGCTATATATGTATACATACACATATATGCATGCACACACATATATGCATTTGTGTCCTATATGCTCATACCAAATATTAACGTGTTACATTTACACCTGTGTGTATGTATACTTATCACCTACATACTCCCAGTCAAATTTCCTCTAAAAAGTATCCAAATTAGTGGGCTTCTACAATACATTGCAAATATAAAAAAAACTTTAAAGAATTAATTACTTTTTAAGACTGTGAATACAGAATGTTTGTCAGTTGTGGTTTTTCTTACAAGCGGCATCTCAAAATCTTTTTTGAGTAAAAGGAAGCCTTTTACCTGTTGTTTAAACCCCCTCAAGCATTGCAGTTACTCCAACCACTGCTATAATTTCTCCATCTCTATTGATCACACTTTCCAAAAAAGGTAGGCTGCAAACTGTAACACCTAAAATTGTACTCGTTTTTCTATAAGCTAATATACAGTCCCCTTTAAAAAGTAAGGGCAAAGCAGTTACAATGAAAACTGTGTTCCGGGCACCTTCCAGTGGGGTTCTCCAATTCTTCTAGGGATTTTGCAAGGATACTGCAACTGTTGAAAATGATCGAGGCAATCTAGTGAAATTACTAAATAAGTGTCTCGGAGATGAGGCAGCCTGTGCCCAGACCGCAGTTAACGAGACAATCGAACACTCAAAAGGCTTATTAGCAAGAAAATGACATTGTATTCTAATGAACCGTCAGGATTCACTAATTCTTCGGCAATAATATTACAGAGGTTTTGTCTCTGCCTGATGTCTCTCAGAATTTCTGGACCATAAACAGCACAAGTGACATCCCCATTTCCTTACTACATACCGCAAGGTTCTTGCAAAAGTTTTAAGATTAATGTAGAGGGTAATTAATCCAGTTGTGATTTTTTTTTAAAAAGGAACGGATCCCACACACAGAAAAAAGGTGGAAAATACATGAATCATTGGGCTGATTAAAATGCATGAAGCTGCTAAAGCTTGTCAGATGGGGGACAACTGAACTCATTCATCAAGTCCAACCCACGATTATATCAACACGATCAGCTAAAGAAAGCATTCAAAACTTATCACCAGATCAATGGACACATAACTCGACAAACTTTTCCTAAACAAGCGATGACCTACATTTTTAGACGACGAGGACTCTTTTTCTTCTTCATTTATTTTTCTTTTTAAGATCTAGCAGTCAGAACAAATCCTCAAAGATTAAATCCGAGCTCAGCTAAGAAGATGAAACTGCACTTTCGGGGTCTTTTTTAAACTATATAGTAATCAGAGGCGATAACGATCTGAAAAGATTACGCCCCAAAGCAAAATATTTTCAAAAGGTGCAATAGCTTCCTCGCTACATAATCCGATAGTAATACTCGCACCCGAACTTTTTAAGGTGCCATCTTCCTCTTTATCTCCGCGATGCCC
>NW_010155549.1:0-2552 GCF_000699245.1 Pterocles gutturalis | reverse complement strand
TTATGTAAATAATAGAAAAAAGTATTAAAGCAAATATTTTTGTAGGAGAGCATGTTGTAGCTCTGTTAAGTGCCCAGAGTACCAGGCTGTCAGCTGTTCCAAGGTGGAGCCCAGGTCTCAATTCTTTCTCTTGAATCAAGAGACACTGCGGGAGGCAGAAGGAGAAAAGAGCTAGGAGCATGCGTGTGCAATGCTGTGATAAGTGCTTTCAGCACCCATGTGCTCCCGTTCACTTTGTCTGTTATTAGCCTGGCATTTAAGGCACTCTTATGGCTGACATGATTCTGAAACCTCTCAAGCAGAGAAGATAACTTGGCTATTTCTCTAACAAATGATCTTTTGTAGACAAGGAAGCCACTGATTCATCTCCAGATGCATTTTAAAGACTAAAAACTCTCACTGTACACTCTGGTTCTATCAAAATAGGGGGGAAAAAAGAGCTTGAGATGTTAACTCAAGGGATAGATATGAGCTGTGAGTTCTAAGTAGAAGGAAGCACTTAGTATCAGAAGTCATGGCAAACAGTAAGATCATAGCCACAAATGTATCCTCTTCTTGTTCTGTTAACGCAGATAATGGGGTTCTTTGATCCTATTTTGGTTCAGTTTAGAAAATTCACAGACTTACAGGATTTGGTGGGTGAGGAAGTCTTCCAGAAAAGTTGCTCCTAAGTGACGTGATGTTGGATAAAAACATTAATCAAAAAATAAATGCACATTAGCTAATAAGCCCAGACTTGTGAAAAGAAAACCATATAATATGTATTACTTTACAATAGAGAGGATTAATATAAATTGATAGGACAACCACACAACAACAAAATAGCTGGAGACAAAGGGGTTTTTATCTCTGCTATTGTAGGAACAAGAATTCATTCTTTTCTCTTAAAGGCTGGAGAGATACTTGACATTCATTTGGTATCAGGCTACCAAAATACGGACAAATTTGGATATTTATTGATTTTTTCTTGTTCTTCATCTGTCTGGTTAGATCAACAGAAAACCAGCCATACAAGTATTTTGTGAAGTGTATTTGTGAAGAGGAAATAAGTACTAAAGCAACAAATTACATGCCTTATTTCATTTCCTAATGAACTATCAAAGAGGAAATAAGCAGTAAAGCACCAAATATCACATTTTATTTAATTTCCTAATTTTTAATTTTTAAGTTTCATTTTCACTTACTCAGTCCAAATATTTCCTGACATTATACAAAACCAATTGCAATTGCCTGCTGAAGCTCTTACAGAATCTTTACTGACAAACACCAAATAGCAGGTTTTATCTTGCTAATAGTACTAATGTGAGAGGAGAAAAACTCTTCACCTTTCATTCAAGTTCTCTTTAAGTATCCTCTTTAGATATCTGCATCCATATTTGAATCCCCACAGAAGACAACTGTGAATATTTCTACAAAACTCTTACCTTTTGACCATCTCAAACCTGTCTTATCTGCTACTGAACTAGGACTTCTGACATCAAGTAAGTCCATGGCAATGGTGTGGCATCAGGACCCTGACAAAAATTCAGCTCTTCTGAAATGAGAGTCATAATCAAAAGAGTTTAGGAGTTGCTTTTCTGTGCTGTATACAGTATATATGGTTTTCAAGTAAATCTGGGGTTTGGTTTTGGTTTGGTTTTTAAATCCTAAACTAAGTTCTCTCTTTGTCTTTGTGGAAATGTTTAAATGCAAATAAACTGTTTGCACTGCTTTTTGTTTCAATTTGTTTTTCAGTCCTCTTGTTTAAAACTTGAAAGATAGTTCTTATTAATGCCTGGGAGGAGCTTCTCTTCCATTAAAAACATAGTTTTCCTGTATTGCATAGAACTGTATCAGATCATGCTAGTACTTCGCTTAGTACAGCATATTTAAAGCAAAGCTCTGTTTAATAGCAAATGCACATTATCTGGTCTGTTAAGCTATTCCTGGGTTACATTTTAAAACATTATTTTATTTTTTTTTAAAGGAAAAATGCACTGAATTAGTGTAAAAAAAATCAGGAAATAATGAGGTTTGTCCTCTTATTCTTCTGAGGGAAAGCAAGCTTTAAAGGGCATTATCTATTCACTTGATCAACAAAGATATTTTCCTGACTTTTTGAACACCCATGGTTTCAAAACTCTATTAAAATGCTAACAAATTCAAAACCTGTTTCTCCTTTACTTCAAAGTGCATTTCTTAACTACCTATTTCTCTATATACTTAATAAGGGCCGGTCTCATTTTAAAATGATTGATTTTTTCTAGTACCTCTAGATAAAGAGCAGAACAAGAATATTTGTTTCACAGGTCTCAACCTAATATTATGCAGGGAGAAAAAAATGGAATGGAAACCATAAAAAACAGGATTCCACAAAAACATAACAAGAAACTCGAAACAGTGCTGGAAATCTGCAGAATCCAATAGGGAATTAAAGGCCAAACAGACTTTAAGAATATATATTGAATTAAAATATTATTTTACTAAAATTCTATAATGTGATTCAGAACCAAGACGGGATTTAATACTTTTGTCTGAGTTTGGACTGTTGTCTTGGTGTCAGGACCACCACC
>NW_010155548.1:0-2493 GCF_000699245.1 Pterocles gutturalis | reverse complement strand
TGTGTGGCTTGGCCCCGAGCCAAGGGCCACAGTCAGTTACACGTCCAGAGTGCAGGGAGGATCTTGATTATCATTCTGATCCTGCTATAGATGATGCTGGAAATGTTGCAAGACTTTCAGAAGTAATGTTTTTCAGCAGTAGTGATATGCAAATAACCTTTTCTGTGCCAAAAACTATTTAAACTGGCATTAGGAGCCCTGTGCCCAGAAGGAAGGGTTGTCTGAGAGTGCTTGGAGAGCAGAAAGACCTTCCCCAGCCGTGCTGTCTGCTCCCAGCCTGGGGCTGCACAAAGGTGGCTTTCATGAGTTTCTCTCTTCTCCAGGGAAAGTGGCTGCCTATAACATCACAAATATGGGTAGCAGCCAGGTGGAAAGGGTAGTGATGCATGTGTTTGTGGGGCGAATTACATCCCGAATGGCACTGAAAGTAGAAATTTCCTCTTCGTAAAAGCAAATCAGTGGGACTACAGGAACTGATTTATTCCACACTTTGCTGCTGGGCTGTAGTTTGTCATCCACACAGAAGTTAAATAATGATTTCTCCTTCAGTGAAGCACTGGACTGATGTTAGCAGCTCAAAGTAATCTACTTAGAAATGAATTGCATGTATGACTGGTAATGGGATGTTCCTCCAGTTCTTTACTTCTTTCTGAGAAAACAATCTCTTTTACTAGCCTTTGTCACACATCTGGAAACATCAAATTGGAACTGAATTTAACGCTGAAGGCCTACGGCTTGCTCACTGTGGTGTATTTTCTCTTCAGTATATTTGCCTGTCTCTTTGCTTTGAGATGTATGTGCCGCTTTCTCCTTAGTAATTTCTAGCAAGGAAATATCAAGCAAATGAGGTGGGAGCTGATAAAACGATAAAAAAACTCACCCACTGAAGTTAATGGAAAGACTTAATGTTGTGAAGGTACTTTAAAGCAGGCTAGACAGCCACTGGGGGTGGGTGGGATAAGTGGATTTGTTGAGGACTTGTACTGTTCGTAGACCCTCTGTTACTTTTCCTTACCACAGTCACACTGTGGTAATGAGCTAATGTAACTGATAAATGCATAGAGACTTCAGACCTCATCTGCATGCTGATTACATGCCCTGTGTTTCTGTTCAGGGCACTGTGGCTGTGCATTTGGATTTGGGCTTAAAATTACAACTTTTAAGGAATTTACCTGTTAAGTCAACCATAGGCTTAGTAGGCTTGGTGCTAACCCACTGTAGCTAGGCAGGAAGGCAGATAAATGACTTTGCTTGTTTCCAAAGTTTGTGTGTGGTTTGAGGGCAACTACCAAAATGTTTGTTACATACTCTGCTCCTGTAGTCCAAGGTTGAAGCCAGGAAGAGTGGAGGTGTGAGTAATTCAGGACATGTGCTTCCTACTCTAGGCTGCTAATTTGTAGGTAAATGGTGTAAGTCTAGTGGGATACCTCCCCCACTCCTTGTGTAGCTTTGGGTGCATCCAGGATAACAAACACTTGAGTGGAACCAGAGTTTTGGCAGTTATTTTCATAGTAAGAAGCCGGGGAATGGTTCTGACAAATTTGAAAGACAAACTTCAATGACAGAACCCTTTGTGTTGAATAATACTTTGTGTTGTGCATGGACTTGTGAGGCATAAATAATCCAAGTTTAACCTTCATTGTGAACTCCACTGTGTTTGTGGAAGAATAAAGTAATAGGGGAATCTCTGGCCTGTCAGAGTTGCAAAGTGTCACTAGACTCCCACAGTTTGAACTCACAGTTCATCAGGCAGATGCATCACAAATTTGTATATGGCCTCTCAGAAGATGACATCAACTCAGTTGCATATTTGCTGAAGATCTCAGGTATTTATAAAAAAAAATTTTTTTAACTCTTCACTTCCTGATCCTCCTTGCACCAGTCAAACAAGTAAACAGAAACCTCCCCCTGCAACAAAGTTTCCCTAACAACTAGAAATGAGAAGATTATTTTGCTTTACTTTTCAATCAATATGGAGCACCTAAAGAAGAACCTAAAGGAGAACAAGGCAAGTCCAATCATTATGGTGCCCATGAAGACTATAGTTACACCCTTGTCACTCAGAGCTCAAACTGGCTGAGAAAGAATGACTTTTAGAAACACTGTTATCTCAAATTAGGAGAGTGTACAGATACCTGACATATTTTGAAATCTCATTAAATTTCATGGAAAGCTAATTTTTTGTTATAGTAAATGAGGTTGAAGACTCACTTTGATAAATAGGCTCCATCCATTTGGCAGAAACAGAAAGATTAATTTAACAGCAGAGGTAGCTTGGATTGTGTCCTGTGTTTTGTTTTTAGCTTTTTTATGTTGATCCAATATAATTAATCAAGACATCTTGTTACTTAGAGTCACATCTACAGCAGCTTGGGGTGCACATCACTATAATTTCTTTCTCCTTTACCACCCATATCAGTAAGGTCCTATTCTTCAGTTAACGTAGCGCCACAAGTGTAATATGAGCAATTTAACAAGGGCAAGTGTAGAGTC